>NW_016157240.1:64057-67240 GCF_001687245.7 Rhagoletis zephyria
GTATTTTGATTTGTCAGTATTTTGATTTGTCTGTATTTTGATTTGTCGGTATTTTGATTTGTCTGGATTTTGATTTGCCGGTATTTTGATTTGTCTGTATTTTGATTTTTCTGCATTTTTGAATTTTGTCTTTATTTTGATATGTCTGGATTTTAAATTTCCGGATTATGAATGTAACCGACCAGAAATCACATAATACATAAAATAAATAAAGGCTGTTTTGATCAATATCACATAAACTGGAAACTGTTAAAAATAAGTGCGCCTGTGTACAGAGATTTTAGAACCCATTTAGTTCCTAAAATGTCTGTTTGCAACGCATAACAATAAAAATGCACATCAAATAGCTAAGAATGATGAAGGAAATCGATGCAGACATGCCTGTGTAACTGGCCGTGCGTTCACAAAACAGGCACATGTTAATTAAGAGTCCATTCTAGTATTATGTAACCACCAGTGGGAAGCGGGGGTCTTGGTTTGCTTATTTTTAATGACGAGGGGCAACATTTCTTCAAATAAGTAAAACATTAATTACACACGCACAAATTTTGTCTGCAATTTCGAGCACAATTGAACACTGCACTTCACTCTCGTTTCGAATTTTTGAAAGCGTTTTTTAAGCTATTTAGTGGTTTAACGCTTCTTGGAGGCGCTTGGTATTGTAAAAAAAATATGCGCAATTCGATCCCTAACTATATTTTTCTGTAAAGAACGCCCGTTTGCTTTAAATTTGTAAAATTACAATTATTTTTTTATTTTGTTTACATCTGTCATTTGTTACAAATAAAGAAAAGTCAAATAGCCCAATTTTGTATCGGTGACATACATTTGTTTACTGACAAATTTAAACTTTTTCATATATTTTTCCACAATAAAAACTGTGACATGAATTTGTCAGTGATACAGAATAGAGCCGTAAGAGTTCCCAAATATAAAAATTTTTATATCTATTTATTAAAATAATAATTTTCAATAATAATTAATTCAATTAATACCTTATTAAAACACAAATTTGAAGTGAAAATACATTTGTAAAACTATTTATCACAAAATGTCATTAATTGTTTGCAAGCGTACTATAGTTTTCATGCATTTTGAGAACAAATAATCGAGTATGTATACATACATATGTGTAGCATGTACTTACGGCGGCCCTCGAGTATACTTCTGCCTTGGAAACTCTTTTTATAAAATCATTTGGCGTTCGGAGTCAGCCTTAAATATGTAGGTGTCTCCATTTGTGTCACAACAACAGAACTAATGCCTCAAGTTTGAGAAGCTCGGCCAAACACTTAGAAAAATATTTTAGCAGCAAATATTTATTTGTTTACTTATTTTAAGGTAGATGTCAATCTTCTGATTTCACATTTTGAGCATGATAAAAGCATAGTAAGGCAAGGCATATNCAGAAATCACATAATACATAAAATAAATAAAGGCTGTTTTGATCAATATCACATAAACTGGAAACTGTTAAAAATAAGTGCGCCTGTGTACAGAGATTTTAGAACCCATTTAGTTCCTAAAATGTCTGTTTGCAACGCATAACAATAAAAATGCACATCAAATAGCTAAGAATGATGAAGGAAATCGATGCAGACATGCCTGTGTAACTGGCCGTGCGTTCACAAAACAGGCACATGTTAATTAAGAGTCCATTCTAGTATTATGTAACCACCAGTGGGAAGCGGGGGTCTTGGTTTGCTTATTTTTAATGACGAGGGGCAACATTTCTTCAAATAAGTAAAACATTAATTACACACGCACAAATTTTGTCTGCAATTTCGAGCACAATTGAACACTGCACTTCACTCTCGTTTCGAATTTTTGAAAGCGTTTTTTAAGCTATTTAGTGGTTTAACGCTTCTTGGAGGCGCTTGGTATTGTAAAAAAAATATGCGCAATTCGATCCCTAACTATATTTTTCTGTAAAGAACGCCCGTTTGCTTTAAATTTGTAAAATTACAATTATTTTTTTATTTTGTTTACATCTGTCATTTGTTACAAATAAAGAAAAGTCAAATAGCCCAATTTTGTATCGGTGACATACATTTGTTTACTGACAAATTTAAACTTTTTCATATATTTTTCCACAATAAAAACTGTGACATGAATTTGTCAGTGATACAGAATAGAGCCGTAAGAGTTCCCAAATATAAAAATTTTTATATCTATTTATTAAAATAATAATTTTCAATAATAATTAATTCAATTAATACCTTATTAAAACACAAATTTGAAGTGAAAATACATTTGTAAAACTATTTATCACAAAATGTCATTAATTGTTTGCAAGCGTACTATAGTTTTCATGCATTTTGAGAACAAATAATCGAGTATGTATACATACATATGTGTAGCATGTACTTACGGCGGCCCTCGAGTATACTTCTGCCTTGGAAACTCTTTTTATAAAATCATTTGGCGTTCGGAGTCAGCCTTAAATATGTAGGTGTCTCCATTTGTGTCACAACAACAGAACTAATGCCTCAAGTTTGAGAAGCTCGGCCAAACACTTAGAAAAATATTTTAGCAGCAAATATTTATTTGTTTACTTATTTTAAGGTAGATGTCAATCTTCTGATTTCACATTTTGACTACAAAAAACTCAACCCTGATACAACAAATAGCATTAGTACTGAATGATAATGACAGATTGCAATCACATAAACGTACAATCATACATGATTGAATTTTTCTTTTGTATTCACATTCTTTATGTGAATGGGTGTCAACCATTTCATAACACACTACATATTTTGTGTTTACAATTTGTAACCAATCTCAAGAGTGGTTGTTAAATTTTTTAAATCAAACAATCACATTTTTGAAACGAAAAAAATGAGAATGCACACTCAATTGATTCAATCATTACACAGCTCTGATATATATATATATATATATATGTTGCCGCATAACTTTGTACCACGCTAACCGATTTCTATAACTCTTTTTTTTTTTTGGGAAAGGTGGTTTGTCCGAGGTGGTCCCAAACTAATTTGGTTTCGATACGATCATTGGATTCTTCTTCTTCTTCTTTTTTGGCACTGTAACCGCCTAAGCGATTTTGGCCGAGTTCAGCAAAGCACGCCAGTCGTTTCTCCTCTGTGCCAACTGACGCCAATTGGAAACGCCAAGTGAAGCCAAGTCCTTCTCCACCTGATCTTTCCATCGCAGTGGGGG
>NW_016157240.1:68545-119703 GCF_001687245.7 Rhagoletis zephyria
CACGTTTATATAGCGAGCCGCTTGCTCCAAGCAGACACCCGCTTGCAGCCGCACCTACTGGTGAACAGACGCTGCAGACTTCAGTGAGCCCTTAAACCGAATAAGTCAGAGTGGCCCCACCGAAGCTCCCTCTCTTTCTGCCGTGACCCAAGGCTCCACTCGGATTGGTTACCGCATCTCGCACATGGGTTGCTCACGTTGCCCAGAGTGCGCGAACGAGGACGCAA
Organism: Rhagoletis zephyria; assembly: GCF_001687245.7. Taxonomy (NCBI): domain Eukaryota; kingdom Metazoa; phylum Arthropoda; class Insecta; order Diptera; family Tephritidae; genus Rhagoletis; species Rhagoletis zephyria. The sequence goes on from NW_016157240.1 coordinate 68,773, forward strand.
GAGTCGGGATTGAGTATAGCCATGCAACTGTAACTGCATACCCAGCGCAATGACTATACCCCATTGCACTCATTGGACTATGAAGAAATTAATGGTACTCTAAAATGTGTATATGAGAATTGAAGTTGGTTGTTGTTGTTGTTGTAGCGGCACTACTAAGCCCCGCCTTTTTCGGGTCAACGTTCAATCGTTTTCGTCAAGCTCAACTAAAGGGAGGCCCAGGAAACGAGCTGTTTCAATGGGTTCGGACCAGAGGGAGAGGGGTGTTAGCTGAGTCGGATTGAGCTGGCATGTGAAGAGGTGGTTGGTGTCGTGGGGGATTATCCACATGCCGGGCACTCATTGGGGATACTGGGGTCGAGTCTGGACAGGTAGCTGTTGAGGCGGCTACAGTATCCAGACNGTTTTCGTCAAGCTCAACTAAAGGGAGGCCCAGGAAACGAGCTGTTTCAATGGGTTCGGACCAGAGGGAGAGGGGTGTTAGCTGAGTCGGATTGAGCTGGCATGTGAAGAGGTGGTTGGTGTCGTGGGGGATTATCCACATGCCGGGCACTCATTGGGGATACTGGGGTCGAGTCTGGACAGGTAGCTGTTGAGGCGGCTACAGTATCCAGACCGTAATTGAGCCAGGGTAACGCGGGTCTCTCTTGGCAATTGAAGCTCCGTCTCTTCTACAGGTGGTGACTGGGCTCCTATTACGGCATTCATAGGTCGAGAGTCAAGGTAGGTGGTGACTGACTCTCTATGGATGTCGTTAATGGCTCGTATGTATGTCGTCGGGTCCAGTGGTTGGTCTACGTATTGCTGGACTGCGTCCGTTTACGTACGTGCCTGGGCGGAGGCTCCTCCTGAAGCAGAGGTCGGTTTGGGTGTTCGCTTCTGTGACGCCCCACCAGAAATTGCTTACAAAGCATTTTGTTGTGTTCCCTTACGGGGAGCACTTGGGCCTCGCTGTGTAGGTGGTGATCAGGCATCATGAGAAGGCACCCAGTCGCTGTCCGGAGTGCGGCGTTCTGACAAGTCTGTAGCTTCATCCACTGCGTCCAATTAGTCCCCGACGTCCAAACTGGCGCAGCATAGTTTAGAACCGGCCGGCCAACTGCCTTGTATGTTGCCAGCAACGTCTCTTTGTCTTTGTCCCAAGTGCTGCCGGCGAGCGATTTGAGGACCTTGTTGCGGCTCTGTACTTTACAACTGCGGTTGTGTGCGTGGAGTAGGAGAGCAGGCTAACGAAGGTGCCAATTTTCGGGTTGTTTACAGTCGGTATTGGTGAGCCATCGACGTGTATATCTAATTCTAGCCTGACCTCCTTCGTCCAGGAGGTGAAGAGCGTGCCGTTGATTTGGTCGGGGAGAGTGTTAGGCTCCTTGCAGTGAAGAAGCGAGAAAGGCTGGAGAGATAGTCGTTCACTTTTGAGCAGAGGTCATCAATTCCATTTCCGGACGCCAAAATCGAGCAATCCTCAGCGTATGAGATCAGGGAAACTCCCTCAGGTGGCTGAGGAAGCTTCGAGATGTAGAAGTTAAATAATTGTGGAACCCCTTGTTTAATTCTTCCTGGTTTCGAGGTTTGATCTCGGAAGATTACTGACGACTGTCGACCACTCATATAATTCGCCGACCATCGCTTCAGTCCCTGTGGGAGAGAGGAGGCCTCGATGTCTTGTAGCAGCGTGAAATGGCAGGCGGTGTCAAACGCCTTTGACAAGTCCAGCGCTACTAGGACCGTTTTCTCACAGGGGCGGTTTCGATTTAGGCCACGAGTTATTTGGGCGTTTATGGCGGTAAGTGCTGTTGTTGTGCTATGCAATTTACGGAATCCGTGCTGGTGCTTCGCTGGGGTCTGGTGGCAGGTGAAGTATGGGAGTAGTAGGGCCTCCAGTGTCTTCGCGACCGAGGAAAGGCGCGTTATCGGGCGATAAGAGTCCTTTGGTCGCGGGCTTCCCCGGTTTCAGCAGTCTGACCACTCTCCCTGATTTCCACACATCAGGAATGATGAGAGTGGCCATAGACAGATTGAGGACCTCCGTTAGGTAAGCTACTCCCTTAGGCCCCAAATGTTTTAGCATTAACATACAGATTCCGTCGGGTCCAATGGCTTTGGAGGCTTTCGCCTTCCCGATAGCCCTCTTCACTTCACAGCTGGTGAAAACAGTGGTGCACTGTTTTTTGGCAGCTTGTGCAGCCTCCTGGTCACTTGACGTTTGGCCCTATCTACCGAAGGATGCAGTGGGAATTGCCTACTGAAGTAGGTTGCGCATTTCTTCGGGTCCGACGAAGCGTTCGCCAGTATGTATGTTTGTGGGTGTGGGAAGGGCGGCGAAGCTGGTCTCGGTAACTTCCGCGAAGCCGTCCCAATCAGCTTTGTTAAAGTTGGTGTAGGTTCGGTGGTCCGCGGGAGCAAATTCGGTGGGCTTATTGATCGAGATGATTATGGGTAGATGGTCTGATGCTAGTGTTAGCATAGGTCGCCATAATATGCTATTGATCAGGCCAGCGCTAGCAATTGTGAGGTCTGGCGAGCTGCTGCAGCTACCCACAATCCTGGTGGGGGTGTCGTCGTTCATGGTGCAGAATGTCGAATCGTCTATCTGCTCAGCCAAAAGATTTCCCCTACGATCATTGGCCAGGCTTGAGTGCCAGAGATCGTGGTGCGCGTTGAAGTCACCTACTACCATTCGGTTTTCACCTCTGAGTAGCGCACCTATGTCAGGGTGATATCCTGCCGGGCAGCAGGTGACAGGGGGTATATAGACGTTACATATTTCGAGCTCGACATCGCCTGACCGGACAGCTATGCCCTGACATTCTAGGGTGGTGTCCCTCGGGTCGATGTCTTCTTCGATAAGCCGATACTGCACTGTGTGGTGAAGGATGAACGCTAGTCCGCCACCATTATCTCGTTCGCGATCTTTACGGAGCACATTGTAGGCGGCGCAACCCAACAGAGTTGAGTTGCTGTGCAACTTCGTTTCTTGGACCGCAGGTATCAATATGCCATGCCGACCCATAAAGACTACTATCTCCTCAATTTTACTCTGGAGTCCGTTGCAGTTGAGTTGTAGGAGTTTTACGGCAGCTAGAGCATGACTCCCCCAATGGAGTCCCCCAATTGATACATGGTAAACGGGTCACTTCTTGCGCTACCGCTTTATCAGCCTGCCCGCACATGTCACTCTCTCTCTCTCTCGCATAGCACGCATATGGAGTGCATGGTTGTCTTGATGTGCACCTATAAACCATACGGGCTCCTTGAGCTCGATACATAACACTCGCAACGATAATCCCTACTTCCTCTACTACTCTAACTCGTCCACAACTCTAAACCTGGTCTCCCGCTCCCCATCAGCTAACAATTGTTATTTAATAATAAGTTAAGAGTTTGAGGGAGTTAGAAAAATTTTGAAAACTGTTTCGTGAATTATTCGCACCGTGATGTAGACGGAATTTACTATTATTTTCCCTTCAGTTGGATTTTTTCTTAAAACACTTCCAGGTGGTACATATTTTTGATAATATAATGGAAGACTGTCCCTGACAAATATTATGGGTCGACTATGGATGGCAACGCAACCGCAGTTGGGCTGCCGATGGGCAACGCCAATGCAAGGTAAATTTATATCCCAGCCCATTAAGTTCGGCACGTTTTGCTATCACATTCTTAATAGTGAATCAAAAATGCTCCCAGAAGTTTTGTGTACGTGTGATTTTTCAAACCAAATAGTTTGCCTGCTTGCTCATATGTGAAAAGATTAGCTTGACTACTTACTCATATGCGAAAGATACCTCTCAAGAAAAAACAATAGATGGCACTCCAATCAAAAATTATTACATGTGTGTTAGTAACAGCATAAAATTTGCGTTTGTGTTGGAGTTTCGGTCACGCTGGTTTTGCTGGGATTATGAATAGCAACTATAGTGAAGTTCTATAAAGCTGTAGATAATAACATTTTGAAGAACCATCAACTTAAACTTGAGTGTGAATAAGCTGAAGAAACAGTTGAAAAAGTGATAAATTATCCCAATTCGCGGCAACCACAAAAATGCAGTTGCTAATAAAGCAACAAAGTTGTCTGCTTTCAGTTGCCAGTTGTCATCTGTAATACCATTTCAGCCACTGGCCACCCAACTGAAGTTCGGTTGCAATCCGTAATCGACCCATTAATAAGTTCACTTTAAAACAAACTTTTCTCAAAAATTCTGCTTGACGGATGTCACGATTCGGGTCCTGTATGTATGACAAAGTTTTATTTTTTTAATGAAGAACTTTTTTTTATCGGTATAGGGTGATTTGAAACTAGATGAACATAAAAACATGCTCTATGCGAGACTGCTCTTCACTCAGAAACGGCGGCACGGTTTTGATGAAATAGGGCACTCGGATCTTTCATAACTCTGACTAACATTTGGAATGTTTTTTAAGTTTTTGAAATTCAATTATGGGAATTTTAATGCCATGCGGGTTCACTAGTTATTACTATTATTATAACTAGAGTGCCAGTTACGGTCGAAATTCGACAGTTTTTCTAGTTTTAGAAGCCCTGGAGAGGTTTTCTAACTTAACACGTAGCAAAACTTATACGGTACAAATTAACTAACCGGAAAATCTTCTGCTAAAACGTAACCTTTCATATCGATAGTTCGATGAATTTCAAGAACACTAAAATTCGATAACTCATCAAAATTCGTTAACTCGACCAATTTCGATAACTGTGAAATTCGAGGGCTCGATAAATTTCGATAACTCAAAAATGTAAAAACTTTGGATGCCTTTATAAATTTTTACTTTTGACATCTCCACATTTTTCGAAAACTATCTAAACATTTGGATAACTCGTTACACTCTATTAAGACGATTAAATTTGATAAGCAGTGATAAATCGATAAGCTTATATAACGTTGAAATTTCGATAAATCGATATATTTTGAAAATTCCATAAACTTCGCTTCGTTGAACCAACCAATTTCAGTAGATCAATATTTATCGATAACTCTGTAAGTTGAAAGAACTCCATGCATTACTACATCTCTATAAATTTCGTTAAGTCTATAAATAATGATAATTCAATAAATATCGATAAATTGATACATTTCTTTAATGTATTATGGAACGAATTTCCGTCATCCCTTGTAAAATTTGGTTTGGAGGCAAACCGGTTTCGCCGTTGTGCCATCTTCAGTGTCATTTTTCGTTCTGCATAATTTTTGTTGGTTGCTCGTATTTATACTCCTTGTTAACTACCTCTTTCTTTTGTTAGGTACGTCTTTTTAGTTTTGCAGTGTTTGCGGTACTCAATAGGTAGATGAATTGTTTTGGCTCGTTTTTGACGGCAGGTAGAAGTCCGTGATTTTTACCCCCTTTGTTTTTGCAGTCGGTGTATTCCCTTCCATATCTGTCCTTAATATTTTCTTGTTGTCATTCTTCTTCTTGTACAGTAGTTTTAGAGGTTCAAACAGTACGTCCGATGCAGTATTTATTTGCTCATNCGATAACAATATCGATTATTTTATCGATAGCAATATCGATTATTTTATCGATAGCAATATCGATTATTATATCGATAAAAATGTCGAGTTTTATATCGATAACAATATCGATCTTCATACTCATCCTTTTCTTCATATTTATCTTTATTTTTGCATATTCCTCTTCACCTTTACCTTATAATAATAATAATAGTGTTAGTGTTTGGCCGAGCTTCTTCTCCGACTTGTGTCACCTTTACCTTAAAGTGTTTAAATTAACTTTGATCTTCGTTTTTGCCTGTACCTCTAGGCATCTTTATTTTTGTTTTTATTCTCAAACCGCTGAGAACCATTTCGATGTGCTTTATTCCCCTTGAATTTGACAATTTACTCCCAACCAACCAACTGCCGCGAAAGAAGTTTCACTTCATAAATTCAAGAAATGTTCTTACCCTTTCAGTAACCCTAATTCTTATGTATCTGTAATTGTCTCCATTTTCGTCTTTATCTTCACTTTTGCCTTCTTTTTTTTGACTTCATCGTTCATCGTCATTATTTCTTCATCTTCATATTTATCTTTATTTCAAAGCTTAATTTCAAATGTGAAGTGAAACAACATGGGAAACATGTCAAATTGAAGATGTTGCAGCAACATCTATACACAAATACGAAAATGTTTAAACGACGGTTTTGGCCGTAATTTTCAACCAATTGTGAAACCATAAAACTCTGCTCATCTACGGAAAAATGCCTCTCCAACGGTGTTCTTGGTTTTGAAATCGGTTCGATAGAATCGCCAAACGAACGGAGACAAAATTTATGTTAGCGTATTAATATAAAGATTGAAACTATTTTGAAATTAGAATTATAGTAATGGTAATGCTAGACGCACTTAATTACATATGTTATTAGCAGGGAACGGATTTTATGGATATTGCCTTTTTTCTGCTAAAGAGATAGAGTATATTCGATTAAGAATGCCCACGATTTAGATTTCCCTGATTCCATATATACACATTTGATGTTGCCTTTTTTGCCTTTTTTAAGATATTTGCCTTTTTTTGCCTTTTCTACCTATAAAAAAGTGATTATAGCTTTTACATTTTTTTTTTTAAGATTAAAAAACAAGGAATGAAACCGAAACCCAAACCGAAACCGTAACCGTTTAAAACCGTTTCGTTTTTCAAAACCGAAACCGAAACCGAACCGTTATCTTAACCTGAAAAGGAACGATACCGAAACCATTTCAATCACAGGTTTCAATCGGTTTCCAGAAATTTACAAAAATTAAAAAATCAAAATTTCTTTGAAATAAATGATTTATTTAACCAAAATCAGCAAGATTTTGCTAAAATTCTTGTTAAGTAGTAAATAAGTATGTCAAGGTAACTTTTCGCAAAAAGCTACTAAAATGGTGCCTAATAAATTAAATCTCGGATCTGGCATCGGTTATTTGGAAGAAGTCATTTTGATTTTCATTTTCACGTGTATAGTTGTAAAGGACACAGAAATGAAGGGGTTTCTTAATTATGTAGTAAATATATGACGAAAATAACAATTATATTTTAGTTTTCATACAGCTTTAGTTTTACAGCAAAAAGGAAACATTTAAGTGAATCTGGTGATGACGTTGTTGCTGTGTATCTGTGTAGTTTTCAGCGAAAACTGGTTTTCGTTTGACAGATTTTACATGGACGAAAACACAAGTTTTAGGTCGAAAACCAGTTTTAGCAACGAAAACATGTTTCCGATGTCGGTCAGAACATGGTATAAGTGACAAAAACAAGAACAACGTGAATCAGCTGTTTCTCGACTTGTGGGCACGAAATGTGGGTTTTTGCGTTTCCGTACTTCTGAACTTTGTTCCATTTTTGAAAGAAAATGTTTCTCTTATTCTCTAATTACCAAATCCGGTCCGGATTGTTAGGGAAAGAACCTAGTGTTGATATTATCAGTGAACTGTAATTTTCAATTTTCTTTCCTCAAGCTTTAAGACATTGTGATTTAAATAATATCAACAAAATTTCTGTGAAAAACCGAAACCGGAACGAAACCGAAACCAAAACCGAAATAAATTGTGAAGAACGAAACCAAAATCGAAACCGAAACACTTGGCAAAACCGAAACCCAAACCGGAACGTTATTTTGAATCGGTTTCATTCCTTATTAAAAAATATACACATGCCTATGCGGCTTATAGAAGCGCAGGGACCTCTTGCCAAATTGGTGTTGGAAAAATTCAAAGCCGTTTTCTCAGCTAACGTATGCTTGGAGACAATAAGGGGTGTGGATAAAATTGTAAAGGGCGAGGAAAACGCCCTTATTCCTGATAATATGAACGTTTCAAACGTTCCATATTTAAATTGGGCTCCACTTGTATCAAATTACGTCGAGCGCACATTTAGTACATTCAAGGTTTTTCTTCGCAAAAATCGCATGAAAATGCTGCCAGAAAACTTCAAAATGCATCTTGTGGTTCAACAACTATACAGATTAAAGTTTTATGAGTTAGAAACTCGAAAGGATAAAATAGTCAAAGATTCAAAGTACATACAAAATTTCGTTGAGATAGCTCAATTTTTGCTAGAGTTATCGTGTACACGGACGGACGGACAGACGGACAGACGGACGGACAGACAGACATGGCTTAATCGATTTCTTTTTTCATCCTGATCATTTATGTATACATTTGTCTATATCTATCTCGATTCGTTTTGGCTGTTACAAACAACCGTTATGTGAACAAAATTAATATACCCTTGTGCACNTGAAACTACACCATTTCCAGTTGGATTTTGGAAGGCGTCAATTGGATTTTAAAATAGTCAATTGTATTTTAGAAAGCGTAAATTGGATTTTAGAATAGTCAACTGGATTTTAGAAAGGGCCATATGGATTTTAGAATAGTCAACTGGATTTTAGAAACGATCAATTGGATTTTAGAATAGTCTACTGGATTTTAGAAAGAGTCAATTGGATTTGAGAATAGTCAATTGGATTTGAGAAAGTGTAAATTGGATTTTAGAAAGCGTCAATTGGATTTTTTAATGATTCATACACTATGCTATGCATATGATTATGTAGTTTCAAATATTGCTGAAGTATCAGGTTATAACTACTTTTTATTAAGTTTTAACAATATAATATATATTAAAGTTGAACAACAGGTTACATTTAGGAATATACGATCTCTATGAAGTACAAAAGAAAGCGGATAATGAAGACGTGAGCGGAATATTAAAATTATGTAGAATAATGTATATAAAAAGAAAATAGGTGCACAGGAGTGAAATGTAATGTAATAGTAAATAAGTAATGTAAATTGGAAGAGCAACACAATAGTATATGTAACAAAATTCCATGTTTTACATACTTGGAAGAAATAAAATGCCATTTAAAAGAATTTTATTCACCAACTCTCATATCTCGTTTGGCAATTGCATCCGCATAGAAAGTAGTACTGTTTGCTTAAAAGTGAATATTTTAGAAAAATTTGCATTGACAAATACCGCAAATAAGAAAAAACTGGCTACTTCAAAATTTTTGTAGAAAATTCTAAAATTCACTTTACATTTTCTAAAATCCAATTTACGTTTTCTAAAATCCAATTAACGTTTTCTTAGATCCAGTTAACTATTCTAAAATCCAATTTACGCTTTCTAAAATCCAGTTGAGTATTCTAAAAACCAATTTACGCTTTCTGAAATCCAGTTGACTATTCTAAAATCCAATTGACTCTTTCTAACATCCAATTGACTCTTTCTAAAATCCAACTGGAAATGGTGTAGTTCATAGCCTTTCTCTGTTTACTTGTAATATAAACATTTCTAAAATAAAAGTATTTTTCTTCGTATTTTCTGTCGTTTTTAGTGCCTTATTTTGCTTTTTTTTTGCAATATCTAATGCCTTTTCCTGCCTTTTTCGCTATTTTGTTTTGCCTTTTTTGCATTACCTAGTGCATTTTCCTGCCTTTTTCGCTATTTTATTTTGCCTTTTCCAGCCTATTTCGTTATTTTATTTTGCCTTTTTGATAGGTTTTTAGGTCCTAAAAGTCCGTTCCCTGGTTATTAGCAACAAGCGAGCCTTTAGCGAGAGTTTTTCTTGCATTTTATTCGCATCCGGAATCATTTGTGGCTATTTGATCAGCTGGGTATCCTTACAGTCATATGACTGTGACAAAAAATATGAACGGAAAACAGCAAACAAATCAAAAAATAACAAATTTCGTAGAAAATGCTGTAGAAGTTTTAAAAAACAGCAGGTGCACGCGCTAAACTTTGTTGACGATTTTCGCTACTTCGGCTTGTGGAAATCGTCAGATTATATACTATCCGTTATCCTTGAGCTGTTTGCTACATAATAAAAAGATTTAACCGCGCTCGATAATGTCAAGGTAACGTTTTTTTGCAAGTTTGCGACCCTACCAATCCCCTGCGTCCCGCTCAAATCGTCGGGTTATTGAAATGCAAATTTTCAGCATGTTATTAACCCACCATTCCACCCAATCTGAGGCGCTCGAGTAAATCCATCTATACATTTTTTATTTATTTTTCTGATGGCTTAGATTCGGTAGAGGTACTCAACAGGCTGCAGGGTATCCCCTATATGTTAATCTGACGCACTCGAGTAAATCCCCAAATCCCCTCTTGGGTCCCCTACTATTAATAACACACAAGAACTTGCTTTCGATATGGAGAACAAATTTCTGACTGAAAAGTTAACTTTGAGCTGTTGTGCGCGGCAACTGGTAGTTAGGAACCCAATGTTTATACACGAGATTTGGTCCTTGCCTCTGCTGATATATATTTTTTATCTTAAATAAATGCCAACTTTCGAAAAATGAGTTTTGAGCATCGCTTTCTTTGAGTCGGCCCCATTGTGCAACGTCGCAAAAGGGAACACAAAAATGAATTTACTTTTAATAAGTTACGAGTACTTTTGTATGTGCGAGCGCTAATTACAAAGAACTACACCGAGAAAATAAGAAGGTTAGTTTCGACAACTAAATATATGTAGTTAGTTTCTAAATTCTGACAATACTTGGGGAACTTGCTTTTTCTTTCTGGCTCCTGCGCATATCCTCAAGTTACGTCACCTGTTACGACGAGATTAAACTGTCTGGGCATGGCTTGCTTTTATTTTTAATAATAATAATAATAGATTGGTGCTTACACATATGTTAGTGTTTGGCCGAGCTTCCCATCCGATTTGTGGCGTGCGCCTTGATGTTGTCACACAAAGAGGAGGGACCCACAGTTTTACGCCGACGCCGAACGGCGATTGTATTTTAATGAGAAGCTGTTTTCAAGGCAGAAATACACTCGGAGGTTTGCCATTGCCTGCCGAGGGGCGACCGCTGTTAAGAAAAACCCTTTTTTCTAATTTTTTTTTGCGATGTTGCTTTGTCCCGGGCTTGAACCCAGGACCTGCGGAGTGGAAGCGCACACTGCTTACCACTACACCAAAGCGGGCGCCAATTTTATTTTTACAAGCTTTTATTTAACTTGTTCTGTGTGTATGTATGCATGCTGTGTTTGTTAGGGGCAAATATTGCAATCAATTTTTGACCAACTTCCCGATGAGCTAGAGGCTTGAAACTTCACAGTTGGGTCAGAACCCGATGAACATGCAATACGAAAGATGAGTTAAGCCGATAGGTGACGCAGTTAGTTGGAAACTTGCTTTAAAAATATTTGTTTTTACAACTAACTTATTGCATCGTTTGAGCAATTTTTAAATGATGGGGCATCCACTGCGCACATAGCTTTATACCGGCCAAATGTTCATGTGATATCGTATGTATGGTACACTGAGAAAAGAGTTTAGTTAAGTCAACTAAATAAATATGTTTTTCTCAACTCATGATTTGGTTATAGCTACAATATTATTTGGTTATAGTTATCAAATCATGTGTTGAAGGAGCGTGAATGCCACATAACGATCTCCCATTATTGTCCTGCGCACAGCGTTGATGTTTTCTGGCATACAAACTGATATTGGACGACCTTTTCGATGTACATCAGCGAGACGACCACGCTTGAGTGCATTTTACCAATTACAAGCATTGGCCTTGATGGTGTTTTATGACCAAAAATATCGAAAGTTGTAAACAATTGAGGGATTCACAAAGGTGCCGTAAGTGTCGTATTGTTGTATGTCGTAAGCTTTAAAAGCTTAAATAAATGCTTAGAGAACTTGAAACGACAACCAACTATTATTTAACGCTGCAAAAATTCATAAAATGACTTGATGGTACTTTACCAACCCCTTTAATATAGTTTTCAGGCGTTTAAAATTTACGACATACAACAATACGACACTTACGACAACGTTGTGAATACCCCAAATCAGCCAACGAAAAGGTTTTTTTTTTAAATATTAATTTTGTGTCTACTTTGAGCCTTGAAGTAACCAAACAAAACAAAGAGCGCCAGTACTGCAAAACGGTCTGAGCACGTTAATGTTAAAAGATTTTTAATTTTAGGATTCAAAGTTCACATCGACACAAGTGGCATTCGTGTTGGGGATTCTAAAGGATTTTTAGTGACCCTCTTACAAGTTGTTCTTATTTCATGTCAATTGTGATTGTAAATTCTAAACTGCATTTTTTAACGTTCTTCTCGTTTAAATCTCTAGCTTTTGATCCAACAAATGTCGCAATGATAGATGACAAAATAAAGTTCAAGTGTATGCCGTTTTTGCCAAAGTTTAAAGCCATTTGTCAATACATCGAGTATTGTGATGAGAGTTTGCAAACATCGTCTGCCAACAACAATAGCAGCAGTAATTCAATTAATGTTACTGCTCTCCCGAATTCAAGTCTTCTGGATAACACGGATCCAAAAATTAACGAAGCCAGTGCCAAGGCTATAACAATGGCAAAGCAAATAATTTATGAAGCTGCACAGCAAGAGGAACAATTACAAAAGGAACAACAGCAAAAACAACAACAACAAGACCAATTGAAAACTCAACCGTCACAGACTGAGCATCAGCCACAGCAAAAACATCCACTCTCGGACCAAAATGATAAACATCAGAACACAAATGCTTATAATACTAATACTATCACTGGGAACGACAACTCAAATGCCGTCGCCACAAATATATTTGCTTGGCATAAATTGCTAGCACCTCCGCCGAAACAAATGGTGGTCATTGATCGTATGCATTCAGGCGCTCGTCGTTTTGTGGTTTTGGACTTCGGTTCGCCTATATTGCTATCGGATTTGGTTATACCCGCTTGCGATGAGCTAGCCTCACTTCACATAGATATATGGTGCTTTGATGAGGAGGCCGATAGTGTACGCCTGGTAGTCGCATCTGACATCAGTACTAAAACTTTAGTCCTTAGCGATCTTCAACCGCCTCCAATTTGTCGCTATATGAAAATTACTATAATAGGACGCATCGGTATGTCGGCTACAAAATGCAAAATTCCAATTGGTTCGTTTTACGGACATGCCGTGGTATTGGAACAGGATGGTTATGGTGATTCCCTGCTGCGTTTTATGAAACAACCACCACAAAATATACAAGCGCAGATTAAGGCGCTTATGTCACTGTATGAAGATGTACATTGTCGATATAGTTTAGCTAGTTGTAAGCTAATAGAGTTGCTCACACCAATTTTAAATTGCGAAATGTCAAACGTTGCACATATGCAAGCGTTCATACACAAACAACGGGAAGAGGATGCGAATACAGTGGATAACAGTAAAGTTGTAACTATTTATGAGGTGATTTAAATTTTTTTTGTTTTAAAAGCTTCGTTGGTAAAAATTTGTAAATTTTAGGAATGCATTTTATTGCAACATCAAATTAATGTTATACGCAATGTGATTGGTCGTTTGGAGAATTCTTTGCTACCCCTAAATTTAAATTATGCCTCTACAGCAGGTCCTGCAGGTTCATTTGGGGATGCTAGTCTAAAAAATGTGTTGCAACTTGCATCACGTGACAAATTGCGAGTTTTGGGTCAAAGTTTAGTGGAAATTTTATTGCATTTCTCCATAGAGTATGGCATAAAGGTACTTAAATTTTCCGTCACTATATAATAGCAAAGTCCATTAAAAGATGTACGCATTCTCTGTTGTTTTGCTCCCTTTAAAGAATATTCTACCTGTTCATCAACTATTTACAATGGATGTGGCAAACATGCTTTTCAATTCATTGGTCGTTTACGGCGATGCGCACATCCAATTAGCGACTTGTTCCCTACTAGTGCGCATGTGCTGTTTCCAAAGTTGGTGGGGTGACTTTTTGGCCGACATCTTCTGCAACTTGTTCTCGTCTCAGAACAGCAAAGTATTTCCACAAGACCGGTAAAAGCATCTTCATACATATATACTATTTAATTAAATTTTCTAACATGTTTATTTTCTTGTGTGCAGCATATTTTTCTTATTAACATATTTGGGCAGACGCAGTATTGCGATGGGAACCTGTCGCTCGATTGTTATCGACGCTGTGCTAAAAACCTTGGCCAAACTATTGGCACCGATTTCACCCCGTTACCAAGAAAGACAGGCAGCAGGATCACGAATGGAAGAATCTGATGGTGGTGGTGATGCCGGCTCAGGTGGCTTATGGGCCAAATCAGATCTGCAGTTAATCACATGGCTGTTGCTATTTTTATCAGTGTGCTTAGATGACAGTAATGAGCGGAAAGACAAATGTAAGTGTGAATAGTACGTTTAAATTGACACCATTTAACAAGTAAATTCAGAGTTTAATGCTTGACAACAAAAAAGTTTGTTTACATACATACGATATGTTTAATAATATAGAGATGTAGCTCAAAATTTACGTTTTTGGAGATTTCATAATACAATTAATTAATACTTGATGATGAGAATATGTTCAGCGTAACAGATGACTAAACTTCCCACATTCCCACGACAGCCGGTTCTACGTACCGGAATGACTCGGGTTTTACCCGACCAAGGGCTTTTGTTTCGACGATCTAACCCCGTTTAGGTCGGCGAAGTATCTCAGAAGTTGTTCGTCCATAGGGCTACATTCGCTACGTTTTCTTCTACTCAGGGCTGGCATCGAGTCAAACCCAGGGCCAGAAACCTACACCTGCTGTGTATGCCAGAGACGACTGCACCACAACTCCAACTCAGTCAAGTGCAATGCTTGCGAGGGGTGGAGTCACCTCAGAGTCTGCTCAGGACTACGGACACATCGGCAGTGGACCACTTTTTTGTGGCCCCTGCTGCTCAAACAGAGCAGCCTCCACGGCTAACAAACACCACAGCACAACAACATAACACAATAGACCACACCCCAACTGCTACAGACCACAGAACACACACAACCGCACCACCACCCACACGCCGCCGCCAACAACTCCTGGTTCCTCCTACAATCTGCACGGTATGTCAGACCAGGATATTCCGTAATGTGACATCAGTCAAGTGCAACACCTGCCTTGGGTGGTACCACTTTAGGGCATGCACAGGTCTGCGCACCACGCGAGATTGGACGAGGAACTTCGAGGGCCCGTGTTGCGCTGCTCGGTCGTAGACCTCAACTGCGACGCCTCCCGCCTCCACCATAGGGCGGCAACCACCTCAGCAGCGCACACAGCCAACTGCGGCACGACCACACACATACCTCACACCCCGCATCACCACACGTCTCCCGAACCACATGAAGCTCCTTCAATTTAACTGTAACGGGCTTCAGAGCAAGACCGAGGAGATAATCGTCTTCATGGGAAGGCATGGCATATTGATAGCTGCGGTCCAAGAGACGAAGTTGCACAGCAATTCAACACTGTTGAATTGTGCCGGGTACAACGTGCACCGTCGAGAACGCGAGCGGGATAATGGTGGTGGCTTAGCGTTCATCACGCACCACACCGTGCAGTATCGTCTTATCGAAGCAGACATCGACCGCAGGGATACCACCCTAGAATGTCAGGGCATTGCTATCCGGTCAGGCGATGTTGAGCTCGAAATATTTAACGTTTATATACCCCCAGGTGACAGCTGCCCGGCAGGATATCACCCTGACATAGGTGCGCTCCTCAGAGGTGAAAACCGTATGGTAGTAGGTGACTTTAATGCGCACCACGATCTTTGGCACTCAAGCCTGTCAAACGATCGTAGGGGAACTGACTTGGCTGAGCAGATAGACGGTTCGACATTCTGCACAATGAACGACGACGTACCCACCAGGATTATGGACAGGTGCTGCAGCTCGCCAGACATAACAATAGTCAGCGCTGGTCTGATAAACAACATATCATGGCGACCTATGCTGACCTTGGCATCAGACCATCTGCCCATAGTCATCTCGATCGATAAACCAACCGACTTTGCTTCCGCGGAGCACCGAACATATATCAACTTTTCTAAAGCTTATTGGAAAGGTTTCGCGGAATTTACTGAAATACCTTCGCTGCTCTCCCCACACCAACCGACATCCACCTTGGTGCACGTAAGTTACGCAGGGCTGTTACCGCTGCTGCAGCTCGGTTCGTACCGGCAGGATGTATTTCGGACCCACGTCCAAATTTCCCTGCTGAAGCGGCTGATCCCCGTATCAGGGATCTCAACGCGGAGATTCGGCAACTAGTAAACGTACATAAGCGGAAGAAGGGGGAAGAGCATCTGAAGACCTGTAACTTCACCTATGGTGTGAATAAGCTTTGGTCAACCGTGAGGTCACTGTCCAATCCGACGAAGCACGACGACAGAGTCGAAATTTCTTTCAGCGACCATGCTTCGTCGGACCCCGAGCGTTGCGCGAGCTATTTTAGCCGGCAGTTCATACTGCATCCTCCGGTGGACAAAGCCAAGCGTCGAGTGACCAGAAGGCTGCACAAACTGCCAACAACCTGTGCCCCCCTTGCTTTCACTGCGGTGAAGTTCAGGTGGCCATCGGGAAGGCGAAAGCCTCCAAAGCCATGGGTCCCAATGGAATATGCATGCTGATGCTGAAAAATTTGGGTCCTGCGGAGGTAGCGGACCTAACGGAGGTCCTCAATATGTCTATGGCCACTCTCATCATCCCAGACATCAGGAAGGTGGGAAGAGTGGTCCCACTGCTCAAACCGGGGAAACCTGCCAACATAGGAGATTCTTATCGGCCGATAACACTCCTTTCCCCGGTAGCGAAGGCACTCGAGGCCTTGCTGCTTCCGTATTTCACAAACCACTTGACCCCAGCGAAGCATCAGCATGGTTTCCGTAAAGTGCACAGTACAACAACAGCACTTAACGCCATAAACACTCAGATTATTCGTGGCCTTAACCGTGAACGTCCCTGTGAGAAAACGATTCTAGTAGCGTTGGACCTGTCAAAGGCTTTTGACACTGTCAGTCATTCCACGCTACTAGAAGATATAGAGGCTTCCTCTCTCCCACAGGCTCAAACGGTGGTCGGCAAATTATCTGAGTGGTCGACACTCGTCGGTAATGTTTAGAGACAAATCGAGCAAACTTAGAAAAATAAAACAGGGGGTTCCACAGGGTGGTGTCCTTTCCCCGCTACTGTTTAACTTTTACATTTCAAAGCTCCCTCAACCACCAGAGGGAGTCTCGAATGTCTCTTACGCCGACGATTGCTCGATCATGGCGACTGGGAATTTGGAATTTGGAATTGATGACCTGTGTTCGAAAGTAAACGGGTATGTCTCCGAACTTTCTCGCTTCTTCACTGCAAAGTGTCTAGCTCTCTCCCCTACGAAATCCTCTGCGACCCCGTTCACAACCTGGACGAAGGAGGTCAGGCTACCGCTGGGAATTCACGTCGATGACACACCAATTCCGAGGGTGAATAGTCCCAAAATACTCGGAGTAACATTCGACAGCCTGCTCTCCTTCTCTGCGCACGCAACCGCTATTGTCAATAAAGTTCAGAGCCGCAACAAGGTCCTCAAGTCGCTAGCCGGCAGTGCTTGGGGCAAAGACAAAGAAACGTTGCTGGCAACATACAAGGCGATACGCAGCACCAGTGTAGTCGCCGGGGACTAGTAGTACGCCACATATGTGGCCACCCAAATAGACAGCTGCTTGCTGAGGAGCCCTCGCCAAGGCACGTCAGAAAGCATCTATATGAACTGACGGACGTAGTCCAGAGGTTCATTAAGCAGCCTCTGGACCCGTCAGCTTACAGACAGGCCCTGAACGGCATTCACAGGGACGCAGTCTCGAGTTATGTATACTCTAGACCTGTGAATGCCATTCTAGGCACACAAAGGCCGGACATTGACGCGACAGAGCTCCATCTGCCTCGGGAGACCAGAACTGCAGCAGGTTAAACTCCTACTTGAGTAGGCTAAATGCGGATGTGCCGAATGAATGTCCGGCATGCGGAGAGACCCCTCACGACTCGAAACATCTCTTCGCATGCCCGGAAAACCCCACACGCTGCACGCTTCTTGGGGCTGCCGTTAGTGGAACTCCACGACAATGACTGAGATATCAACCGATCTGGGCGGGGTTGTTGTAGCCGCTACAACAACAACAACTAAACTTCACAAAAATGGCGAAGATATGTGTCTTTTCATCTGTCTTTTGGGATACCAACTGTATGAATTGATCAAACTTCGATTGCGTTTTGCCAAAAATTTTGAAATAATTCGGCGTTTTCACATTAGGTTTTTTTTTTTACATTTTGGGCTAGCTAAATATACATATCGCACATTTACTNGATATGTGTCTTTTCATCTGTCTTTTGGGATACCAACTGTATGAATTGATCAAACTTCGATTGCGTTTTGCCAAAAATTTTGAAATAATTCGGCGTTTTCACATTAGGTTTTTTTTTTTACATTTTGGGCTAGCTAAATATACATATCGCACATTTACTTCAATAATGTAATAACTCAAAAGAGGGCAAAACTCGAGTTAAACGGATTAAAAATTTTGAGTTTACATATCGATGGTCCTTTGCTTTACGACACAATTCAAAATTCAAGAAATAAAAAATAAAATATTGTTAACTGGCTCATGTCCCTAATCCTTGCCGAATCAATGTCTAATCTTTAGATTTGTTCCACACGCTCCAGCGGGTGCCCAAAACAGCCCAGAAAGCGTTCCTCACGCTAAAAATATGGGTAATAGAGAGCGTATACCTTCCACTTTTGTCTTCTTCTTCGTGCCCGAAACTGCCCGGATTTTTCCCGGGCAGAAATGTGCAAGAAGTCAATTTGAAATAACAGCTATTTGTTTACGTCCGAAAGCAAATTTTGTAATATCCAAAAAGGGAAAAGCACTCAAGTTTCAGAAATGTAGGTATTTGCTAACTTTATTAGACATATAAGATAAATACACATAAAATCATTGTTTAGAGCTGATTTGTTGATTCCGGGCACGAAATGTGGTTTTTTGCGTTCCTCACGCACTGGGCAATTTTTCCACGTGTTGGCTCATTTTTGACACTTGTGAGAGAGTGACTTATTTTTACGCACTAATTACCGACACAGCCCGGAAAGCGTGTGGCACAAACCTTTTTTTAGCACTTCTTACTGCTTACTTTAGTAAGGGATGGAAATGGATTAGACAAGGATTAGAGACAAAGGCCACGGTAATTTCCGCATACTTAACCCAACTTTTGTATTTTTGGATCATATTTAACACTATTGAAGTAAATAAGCGATGTACATATGTATTTATTAGTTAAAATATGAATTATTATCATTTTTTCTCTCGGGATAGTGAGGAATAAAAATTACTCTCTCAAAGTAGCTGTCAACACCTCGAGAACCAACAAAAGAAACACGGGCGCCTATTTCAAATGAAATGAAGCCTTTGTCAAATTGAATGAGAGCTATTTCAAATTAAGTGCAACCTTCTTCAGGTTGAATGAAACTATTTTGAAATCAGAATAAACATTTTTCAAATTAAATGTAACAAAGGATTTTAGAGTCTATAGTAGAAAACGAAAACCTGTTTTGCAGCTAATGTTAACATTTATTACATTTTAACAATAATGATAAAGTTGCTTGTCAATCGAGCTGAGAACAACCGGGTTTGACGTCGTAGTATACTGATAATGAGAGAGAGTCAAGAAGAGAGAGATGAAGAAGCGAACATGTAGTGCGAAATAGTGATGTAAAAATTGGTAGAATTGTACTTACTCTTCAGTCTTTTAAATTAGAACGTACATTCTGTACAAGCAAACAAAGAACGCCCTATCTCAGAATTCTGTTCAAAAACTGGCTAATTAACCATTGAACTATGTACCTGTCTGTGCATTTTATAAATGGTTTAAGTAGTTAGTTAGTTCTTATACGAACAAGTCTTCCCATTTAACTAGTTACCCACTCGTAACAAATTAGTTAACCCCTGTTAATTGGGTAGTCGTTTATCCCATTTAAGAAGTTAATTTAAAAATTAATTGTTAATTTGAAAATTGTATTGCGTCCTATTATGAATTCATACGATGCGCGATAAGCGCTTGCATTCTATTGTTCCATATTAAGAATCGATGTTTATCATATGAAATCTGATAGCGCAGCTGATTTGTGTTGGTTCAAAGTGAATAAAAACCACAGCCATTCACAACAATACATCTGTCGAGCGTATGAAAACCATAATACGAAAACTGATTTCATACGATACGCTTGCTAGCGTGTGTCGTATATCGTATGGAAATTCATAATAGGGGGGTTATTCGAAAAAAAGTTTTTATCTATTCGATAATCGCTTTAGCTTCGAGCCGATGGGATTTCATGAGTTGTGAAACAGATTTCACAAAAACTCGCACACAAACATCAAATACATCTGGAAAACAATTGCGCTGCTTTAAGAAACGTATCGTGCAACAGAATAAATATAGTGTTCAGCCGTATACCGACTGGGGCAAAAAGATCTTTATGATACAAAATGAGGTAATATATACATATCTATATTTCTTCGTTTAAAGTACAAAACTGCGTATCAACAAAATGCAAAACCGGGTATGTGAGGTTGCATAAATTATTTTCTAGAGAGTAAAATCACTCATATTTCAAAATGGTTCTTTTTTATAAAGCAATCGGATTTCTGGCTAGTATATTTCCGGACGAATGGATTGAGCTAAGAGCTTGTGTGAGCAAATCCAATTTTTGGCAGCAAATGTCAGTTACGCGGTTTTGTAGAATGACGCGGTTTTGCACTTTAAACGACGATTTGTTTAATGTATGCCATATATAGAACGTACATAAAATATTTCGCGGCTTTACTCCACAGCATCCTGGCATCTTTATGGAAATGACTGGCAAGCCGAAACCCAGCAAAACCAGTAAGACAAATATAACGCCAAAGGCAACCAAGGAAAGCAATCAAGAGCCTGAAAACAATTTTGACAAAGGCCTAAAAACAATACGTTTAAATAACATTTTAATTGTGATTCGCGGTCTAATCGCATTGCTGTTGGAAATGGATTTTACGTGCAACATGGATCAATCCCTCTTAACGTGTAAAGTACGTATGAAATCAAAAAAATACGTCCATCATTCTGTACTCGTATCTGTTTTTCTGTTGCAATAGGTCATAGCACGTCTTGTGTCCGCGTGTCGTCCTGCTGTTCAGCTCTCGAAAATCATTACAACAGCGCAGCTAGAGCAACTTATTCGCCTCGCGGTTTGGAATGACCAACAACAACCATGGGCCGTTCATGCGATTACCTGTTTACTACAGGTGTGTAATTAAAAGAAAAATCTTACTCATAGATCGTATTAACAATTTACTTTTAACAATAGGACCTACTTGACGCCGATAAGCACTTTAAAGATAATGACACTGTGCCTACTACTACGGAAGGCGTACGACCGATGGAGGGTATACAAGAAACAAAGGATTTATTTTCGGATTACTGTAAACCTTTTCTATTTGAACGTGTAAATTTTTATAATCAATTTTTTTAACATATTTTCCAGCACATTATATATCACAGGCCATGAATTCACAGCTGCAAGCGGCTGCAAACGATATGCAATATCCTGATGGTAGGATTTTATTATTACTAAAAAAATTGGCAACGTCATTATATATATGTTTTATAAATTTGTATAATAGGCTGGCCAAATTTATTCCACTATTACAGCCCAATGTTTCGCTAAACTTATTAACATCTTCAAAGGCGCGTTGTGTTTATTTTGTCCGTTACAGATTGGACTAGCCTATCATAAAAATTTATAAAACTTATCCAAACCGATCGGAAATAACAGCAACTATTGTATATTTTTTTTTTGATCAGGTGTGAAATATTCCTATCTGCCTTCCCTTATTGAATGCGAGGATACCGAATTCGATGATATATTAAACGACATTGACATTATTGCGTGTTCAAAAAATGTGACCAAGAAGGATAGCAACGCTATTAATAAAAACACGTTCAATTTTTTTTGTAAATCAATATCCAGTGCTATGGACGCCCGGTTGGACGTTGGCCTCGATATTAATGTGGAAATTCAGCTACGCCGTTTAACGATGGTTTCATCTTTGGATATGTATTCATCGCTACCACAAATATTGGCCAACGAATTTATTACCACTCCGCCAGAAACGACAGTTTGGCCGGATTATATAACCGATATTTGGTCTAGTCCAGAGTACAGTTGTGGTCTAAACACTTATAAAATGTTTAAAAATGTCTTTGACTGTATTTTCGCACACCTACACTTACAAGTGAGTATATTTACATATGTTTACTTAAGGGTTTGCAATTAAAGTTCAATTAAATTGCCATTCAGGACACTTGGGTACATTTGGAGCAAGTATTACAAATGTGGCTGACTTTGAATGGCGAACTGTCTGACAAACCTTATAATGCTGGTATCACACAGACAGATATACCCAAGATACCGTTTGGAGCACATGCCGTGCAAGGGCTTTTACTCGCACTGGCTTGGCATAACGATATTAAACTTCGTACTTGGTGCCTCGGATTTCAGTGCCTATTTTTGGCATGCAATTCTCAGGCTTTGGGCGATGATGACATCGATTCGACACGAATCAACGAAGTGATCGTGAACGATGAAAATTTTGAAAAAATGCTTCTTCGTTTCTTTTCCGGTTATGGCATGAGTTCATCGATCATCACGAATCGCTGTGTAGGCCTATTATCCTAGTTATATAACGTAATTTGAAATTAATGAGTTTATTTGTTTATAGGCTGGCCCGACAATTTGCAAACATTTACATGAACTACTGATGTGGTTGCACAAAAAAAGTGAGAGCAGTGGCTTGGCGGTAGCTTCAAACAGACGGAAATTAAAGGACACTTTATTGCATGTAATATTGCAGCTGGTGCAGCCGGGAGGTGCGATCGCTAATCAGCAAGGGCCAATTGATGCCCAAAGTCAATTGGTGCGAGATTTACTTCTGATGCCTACTGACAAGCCTGACTTGAATGTTGCGTTGAATATAATCGAAAGTGTTTGTAAGTTTTGACATACTTTTGTTGTTGTTGTTGTTGGATAGTCCTTCAAACGTTGTCGTCAAGCTATTTCGATGGAGTCGGAGCATAGGGAAAGGGGTGTTAGTTGAGGGGAACCTTCACATGTCAGACATCCGTAGGGAACGTCGGTTTTAAGGTCTGGATAAATAGGAATTTAACCTATTACAATATCCAGACCGCAATTTAGCCATAACTATAGCTAAATTGCGGTCTGGATATTGTAATAGGTTAAATTCCTATTTATCCAGACCTTAAAACCCCTCTCAGGTGGTGATTGCACCCCTAAGACGGCATTCACAGGACGGGAGTTAGTAAAGGTGGTGACAGTCTCTCTGTGAATTCCGTGGAGCGTCCGCATCAAAGGCTTAGCGTGTGAGGTTTGGACCCAATTTTCACTCGCTGATACCGGCCCGTTAGATAGAGTTAATGCGAATTTTCAAAATCCGAAGTAATATTTGGGTTTTGAGCAATGCAGTGAATGGTCAAGTAAAGTCCTTAGTAAAGTCAAGCAAGTATAATAGTTATAATTCACCTATGTCAAAAGTAATACTGAGTTGATCAATAATTTTTACCATAGCTGTTGAACATACATGTCTTTCTATAAAATCCTGCCTGAAATGAAGATGGTGTGAGGAAAATTGCTCAGCCATTAACGATTCAAATACAGGAACACTTATGTATAGGCCGGAAGTCACGAGGGGAACAATCATGTTTGCATTTTGCAATGGGACAAACGGAAGCAACTTCCCACGAGCCAGAAAAACAGGATTTAGTAACACAGTGATTAATTATCTGAGTCAAGGCCACCTAATTAAAGCGAACAGGTATTCCGTCCTTACCAACTGCGTTAGACTTAATTCGGTAAATACATTTATTAACATCCGATGCATGCCTATGCGGATTATGCCCAAAAAATCCCGAGGGGTATTTGGCTCGATTTGGTTGAAACCAATTCTAATCGATAGATTACACAGAAATAAATTTACAGTTAATTTTAACCAAGTTTTTACTGATGCCTTCATGTGGAAAATGCCAAAAAACCTGATTTTTCACAGCGGCAAATTTTTTCCGAAATTTTAACTTATACTCGCTATATCTCACATTTTATTATCGGTTGATTTAAATTTTTTACACAGTAAACTAGATACTATTCTAAAGAAACTGAGTTTAAGCACAGTTCTTAATACTTATGAGAAACAAAATGGCGGATTTTTAAACTTTTTTATAAAAATTATGGAGGTTGTTTTTTCAGATGCAAAAGTTGTGTTATAAAGTATGTAAGGAAGTTTTTGGGAAAGTTTCAGGTTTAAACAGCAAGTAGTTCCAAAGTTATAACAATATTATGGTGACGCCTTAGAGCGGGCGCTCTCCCCTAAACGACAAATATATTCAGATAGCAATTATACAAGTAATTTTGAATGTAATATTAAATAAAATGTTGAAGTTCGTGAATTTATCAGGGTTATAGAACTTATAAAAGCTCTTTATTGTAAACTTAACAGACATACTTACATATGTATATATATCTATGTAACTGCATATAGTGGTGGAAGAAACTTTCCCAAAAACTTCCTTACATATTCTTATATAATGCTGCATTAAAACTAAAACAAAAGTTTTAATTTTATAACACAAACCACCCCCATAATTTTCATAAAAAAGTTTAAAAATACGCCACTTTTTCTTAAAAAGTATTAAGAACTGTTGTCAACCTCAATTTCTTAAGAATAGTATCTAGTTTATTGTGTAAAAATTTGAAATCTAACGATATTAAAATGTGTGAGATATAGCGAGTTTAAGTTAAAATTTTGCAAAAATTTGCGCTGTGAAAAATCAGGTTTTCTGGCATTTTCGACATGATGAAATCAGTAAAAACTTGGTTAAAATTAACGGTAAATGTATTTCTGCGTAAGCTATCGACTACTACAATTGGTTTCAACCGGTTACTTTGACCCAAATACTTTTATCATTTCTAGAGTACTTTTTGGGATTAATCCGCACGCCTAATATGGCGTTAAGTGGTGGTGCCGTGCACTTTTCGGTAGCATGTTGATGCTTCGCTGGGGTCAGGTGGTACGTGATGTACGGGAGTTGGTTGGTTGGTTTAAGTGAGTTTAACAACTCCAATTAGCACTTATACGTTCAGTTTAAAAACCACTGCACGCAATTTAACCTGAAAAGAAAACACAAAAAGAAACCAGCAGAAGTTGGTTATTTCTCTCAAATCCAGCATTTTCAGTTCAAAAGCTTAAGTAGTTGCGGTGGGTTAATATCACTTATGTCTGTTAAACCGCAGTAGCAGGGTTTGCCTAGAAGCCTTATTCTAGTCCTACATAGTGCTGGGCAATTACAGAGCAGATGTTCCACCGTTTCTTCTGCATCTTGTGAATTACAGCTACGACAAGAGGTGTTGTTTTCCAGTCTTAGTCTTGGATTCCCACGTCCCAGTGCCCTATGTAAACGGCAGTTAGTCGAGATAAATTCCTCCTGTTGAGTTTGATGAGAAATGCAGTAGGGCCCCAGACTCCTAAAGACCCTACATAGTTGTAGGCCTTTCCACCTGCTATTAGCCACCTTTTTCCAGTGCTAGATGCGGCTCTTGATATGGCTCAGAGGCACAATAACCTCCCGTGCCTCTGAGACCCCCAGAGCAGACCCGTTTCTGGCTAGCTCGTCAGCCATCGAATTGCGATAAACTCTGTTGTGCCCCGGCACCCAGATCAGTGCAACTACATGCCTATCAGCTTAAGTCATAACGTTCTCTCTGCACTGTTTAATTATGCTGGATGTAATGCTTTCAGAGCCAAGTACCTTGATCGCTGCTTGGCTATCCGAGCAATACTGGTCCCGGCTGGATTTAAGGCTTAAATTATTTTGCACGCCTCTTTGATGGCAAAGACTTCTATTTGAAAAACACTGGCCTTATTCGGTAGTCGAATACACTTTTCGATTCGAAGGTCAGTTGAAAAAATTCCCGCCCTCCGTTTTTGAGTCCTCGTAAAAGTCGATACTTCAAAGAGTTCAGTAAAAATAGGTTCCTTCCTCAGTGGAAACATCGTGCCAAAGTTTTTCTTGAAGAGAAGCGAAGGACAGATTTTTCGCGAATGCTTGGGTCGTTGAAAGGGAACAAGATACGTCGCATGCCCGTACGTAGGTTCTTAACACAGTCTAAGTTCCTTCAACCTCGGTGCACTTTGTGAAGCACTTTCCTTAATAAATATATCAATCGGTGGCAAATGACATGACATTCAATGCTTCCGTTGGACATGATCCGACTGCCCTAGTAATCGCAATGCAGGCTGACCTTTGTGCCATGCCTAAAATTGTGTGTATATAGCTTGTCTCTACGGCTTTCCACCGAACCAGCGAACCGAATGTAGTAATTTACATCCATAGCATAAGATCAGTCCCGACTTCTTACCCAGCACTTTCTTGCAAGAATACAGAACACCATACCGGTCTTCGACGGGTAACGTTGAGCCTACAGCTATCTTCCCAAGAACCCAATTCCCCTAGTGCTCTTTGAAGCATTCCTAGAAGAATGCTGTTTAGTACGTAAAGCCCCGCCTTGCGGAGTCCCCCGTTTTGGATGCCTGATAACTTCGCTGTTGCCTAGCTTAGCGTTTACAGCTTACAATCCTTGTACGAAACATGGTAGAAATCCAGCTTACCACGAAGTTCTCAATCCCCAGATTACTGAGTAACTGCTCCATTGCTTATAGGCTAACGTTATTGAACGCCCTTCTATGTCCAGGAAGACCGCCAACCCATACTGTTTATTTTCCAACGAAGTCTTTATCTTGTGTACAAGATGCAAAATATTAGTATTTTATTTTCATTGTAAGAGCCCGCGTATCGACCGCCAAGTGACCCACAGCACACTAGTCGAATAAGACCAATTCTTAAAAATTCTGGGTTCATCAAAAAGGTTTGGTGCATACTACTAGATAATGAATCCGTTAACGCAATATATAATTTCTCGCAGCCCTTTAGCTTATCGTTGATCTCAAAGTTATCTTTTTTCAATAAAATTTTAATTGTTCTCTTGATAATTACACTGGCCTATAGTCAAAAGATGTTAACAACAGCATTAATATTGCTGGCGTGCATTTAGGTCACTAGTTTCAAATATTCTAATCGTTTTTTAATATTAGGGAATGTTTGCAAATTTAGGAACAGTTTCGGTAGTTCTAATAGAACTGCCATTACTTTCCATCATCGTGGAAAAATTTTGTTTATGCAAATGAGTATGGAAACACTGAACAGGCACAACTTCTAGAAACAAATTAGTTTACTTATTAGTTAATTAATTAGTTTACTTATGTTTGTGCATACAATATAAAAATTGCAAAAATAGAAAATTACCAAAAATTTTGTTCAACATTTTTTTTTATATTTAAATAATTTGTTTATTATCTGAACGATTTTCATCATATTGTTATCATAAATCATTGACAGTAAGTCTCGCCTTCAATTCGATAATTGTTAAGTACCGATCGAGTAACATTTACCAAAGTTATATCGAAAAACTTAGGCGGATCTCAAGTTTTTTTCTAAAAAAATGACTTCAATTGTATAAATAACTTTTAAATAAAATAACCGGATTACAGAAAAGTGTGCCACGGAGTGACGGAGCTGAATGCAAAGCAATATCGTCCAATTGGAAAGTCCTCAAAAGGATTTCCCAGGATGGGTTAAAGGCTATTGCATTTACCTACAGTCACTTTTTCACATAATGGAATTAACTATAATATTTATGTATATCTAAACACTTATTGCATGCCCCCTACTTTCATATAACGGCAAATTTAGAAACTGCGAAAAATGTGCTTCTTCGGTGTCTAATGAAACCATTCCCCACCAATTTTCAAGACTGCATAAATGGACTTAAAATGGGCGTTTCTCACCCTAGTTATATTATGTTAATGTTTGTAAATACTTATATGCTTATCCAGCGATTCCAATCATTGACAATACACGTTTGACTGCATTCACCACGATCTTGAAAATTAACCAATTCGGCGGGACCAAGTTCATGGTCCTCTTAATATTATATAAGCATCCGAAAACACATCACTTTTTTGTATTTTTCACTTGGTTGCTGAAGTAATGAAGAATTGAAAATTCATAAGAGAAAATTATAGTGAGGTGCCAAATTTAATAACCCTTAATTTGATATATCGGCCACTGTGGTGTAGTGGTAAGCAGTGCGCGCTTTCACTCATCAGCACCTGGGTTCAAGCCCTGGTCAAAGCAACATCGCAAAAAATATAGAAAAAGGTTTTTTCTTAACAACGGTCGTCCCTCGGCAGGCAATGGCAAACCTCCGAGTGTATTTCAGCCATGAAAAAAAAGATTCTCATAACAATACAATCGCCGTTCGGAGTCGGCGTAAAACTGTAGGTCCCTCCGCTTTGTGTGACAACATCAAGGCGCACGCAACAAGTCGGAGGAGAAGCTGGGCCAAACACTAACATATGTGTAAGCGCCAATCTAAAAAAAAAAAAATTGTTATATCGTCCTGTTTATATTAATTAACGCATTCCATAGATATTACAAGCCAAAGTTTCATTTTCAAAATTCATACACCAATAACAATTGGCTTAGACCTAAGACATTATAATATTACTATTGCAATGCGGTCAAATGCCTTTTGTTTTCCCCATACAAAATCGACCCAGCCTATTATACATGCTTTGAATATACTCTCCAGCCATGGAATAACCCACGATTGGGCCTCCTGTATCATTGCTGAAAAGATCCCGCCTTGACCCGGAGATTTGTACGGAGAGAAGCTGGTAATTGCCCCCGCGTGATTATTTCGTTAACGACATTTAGAGATGGTTCCGCTACGTTGCTAACTACCGCTGATACCTCATTTAAGTCACAGCCTGGAAAATTGAAGAAATTAGAAGAAGTTTTAATGTCTCCTCAGAACTATTGGTCCACCCTCCATTTCCTTTTTCATGAATAAGGGCTGCTGTGTTCCTTGAGTAGGAACCTCCCCATCTTGGCGGATTCTTTCGTAAACTCTATGTAAGAGCAGACATCTCCCCAGGATTCCTTTTTTTCTTTAGGAATTGCCTTTTTGTAATTAAGGCTATCAGGCTATCCCTATAAGGGTGTCAGTTGTCCGTATAATAGCTTAAGTTGAAAGCTTTACGAGACTTTCCTGAGTTTCGAGATCTCTTCCTACCATGGAGGGTATTGTTTTCGGCCGAAAAGGGGCAGGAGCCTTTAAAAGCCGACCCCATAGCCTTTACGAATTGGTTGCAAATGGTTTCTATATCCTCCAAGGTTGTTAAATTTCTAAAGTTATGTTTTCCCATCTTTTTTACCCATGGTCCTGTTGTTGTAGCTGCACACGCCGACTTATCAGAAGAAACTCTCGCATGTTAGGAGCTCGTTCTTTTGGGTGACTTGGGACGCCCGGTACTCACCCACCACCTCCGGGAACCGAATTTTTGGTCTTCGGAGTCCTTTGGGTGAGCATTCCTTTTGGCCTGATTCCTTTGTATCCTATCGGGGATAGATAGAATCCGCCGGTAGTGCTTTTCCTGAAGCGCTTTAGACGCGTTAATATTTGGTCGCCCCTTGATGGCCCACAGTACTGGCTCCGTCGCCAGGTGTCAGTGTCTCCTGACGTGACAGAAGAAGCTCTTCCGTGGATAGGCTCGTTCTGCCAGGTCGAGGTTCGTCCGGGTTCGAAAAGGACCTACTTTCGTCGTATTTTTGGTTGTTGTTGTCCGATTCTTATTTGTGGTTGTGCATTGTTATCTGTTTCTTACGGTCGCCCGCTCAGTCACTTATACACTTTAAAACCGAGTACTGAGCAGTTATCGGAAAAATACTCGTATCAAAACCCGATACCAAGGCAAATTTTGCTTGAGAGTATTTTTCCCCTGTTATCAGCCCTGTTCTGCAATCCGATTCGAATTGGGATCGGATTTGTGTTGGTGTTCTGCATTCTGACAATCTGAAATTATTTTCGATTCCGCCTTGTTCTAAATTTCGATCAACGTCGAATTGGAATTCGGACATTTTTTTATCGGAAATATTCCAATGAAGTAAAAGCTAGTGCAATAGAAAAAGAACAAAACAAAAAACAAAAATATAAATGTAAGTGATCAAAGGAACATTTTAAGCTTAAGCGAACAACGAAAAATGTAAGTAAACAAATTAAAATTGGCAGTAGTATAACTATTAAAAAAATTAAAAACCAAATTAAACTGCGACAGCTTGAGTCTAAAATGTAAATTTTTTTGCGTAAATGGCTTTTTGTTTAATAACAAAACTCGTTTTAATTAAATAGAGGTAATTCTATACGCAATTTTGTATTCAATTATTTGTGCTTCACTTTTCAATTAAATTTCTGTTGGTGCAAATCTTCATAGTAAAATTCAGGACTGTAGTGGCGAAAAATGTGTTATGCAGGCAACACATGCATTAACTATTTTCACAACCTTTCATAGTTTGTACTGCAAGGTTATTAATAAACACTGAAAACGACTTTTGAGAACTCCAATTGTTCGTTCAACTATATTATCGAAGAATGTGTTTGATTAAGGGTCAATTTCACAGTGCGTAGTTAACTCAGAATCGACAGTTAACTAGAGATTTTCAGTACAAAATTCTGTAGTTAACTCCCGATTCTGAGTTAACTACGCATTGTGAAATTGGCCCTAAATGCGTGTTGTATAGACTGTGGCTATGGATTTCTATGCGGTGTCAACAGAAAAGGTTCCAGAGCATACCCGGCATCGAACAAGAACAATCCCCAGTTAAACATCGTTACCTACATTCAGGGTTTGAAAATGCTGTAATATTTTCATTTAGTTTGCTTTTGCTGTGCTTTGACTTCGGCATAAATGATATCGAAAGCAAAGCAACAGCAATTCAGAAAATATCAAATGCTTTGGCAGTCGTTTTGCTGTAAAATTTCGAAACCAACCAGACAGTTCAAAAGCTTTTATGAAAACACAACGACAGAGCCGATCTGCGCCCAATGCCCATAGTATAGGGGAGAGAACGCCCCCTTGAGGTGTGCCTCTGGTCACATACTTAGTAACGGGATCATCCAAGAATGTCTTGGAAACCGCCAAGCAGTTGTACGTCCTCCTTTTCAATCAGAACAGACATTGGCGGAATTCCAAAGGAAGACTTCTGAAAACTCAATTTCTATCCCTGCCAAGGTGGGTCTACTTAAGTTGACTTTCCTTCCTTTGGTGACAATGGTGGACTTCAATGGGTTTATTGATAATCCCCTTGCAGCTTATGAGTCTTCCGATAATCTGAGCGGAGCATGAAATCCGAAGCAAATAGTGTCCTCATGCAAGCCAACATAACCATATGTGTTAACCATATGAGTTAAATACGATGGCATTTAGCTTTTACAGGAGTTCATCAACAACCAGTGTCCATAGTAGAGGCGATAAGACTCCCCTTTGAGGACAGCCACGGGTGGCAGTTACTGCTTGCTTACTGTATCCTAGTTCCGCTTTTATAGTTCTGGATTTCAACTTGCTTATGCTTATGCCTTCAACTGGGGCTTAAAATATCCTTCCTTATCATACCTGTCGATATTGCTTCGTAATTGCCCAGTAATGCACACAAAGCTATCTGTTTATACTGTAATGCCATTTAAATAACTTGGCTATGTATTGCAGTGATAGTAGATTTGCCTGCCTGATATACATATTGACTTTCACATTTGATGGGTTATACGTATTTTTTTTAACCGATGTGAGAAATACAAAACCGATTTGATAAAATGCGAGTCAATGCACTTCAGTTTTAAAGCATATTGAAATTTGATTTATGCATCCGTTTTGAGTCACTGCGAACTGAGTCGAAGCGCAGTATGTTTCGGTATAAACAAAATAATAGATGCTTGAATTGTTATCCCTAATGTAAAGTCTAGTAGTTTTTCCAATGTTTTTGCTAGAAATAGCTAAGGCAAATTGGTCTATCTGCCTTTGGGAGTTATGTCGCGTTTTTCCCCACTTTGGGTATGAATACGACTTTGACTTCACTCCATATTGATGGTATGTGAGCAAGTAACCTGACCAAGTGCCCAGATATTAAGTCCGTGCTCTGTTGTAGCAGGCATGGGTAAATGCCATATGGACCAGGAGATTTATATGCACTAAAGTTTGAAATGGCACACGATGTCTTTTCCATACTGACGATACACAATGGTGACAGTATTTGTTATAAGCCTTGGCCAATAGATCCCGGGAGGTGGGTTTCTAACAGAAACCTGCTGTTTACTTCTGGGGTGCCTGTGTAGCTACCACATGATCTTTTTAGGGTACATAGGACGTTCAGGTGATCCAGTTTGAGGGCCTTCTGAAGGCGCTGCTTTTCTGGTAGGGAAGAAATGCTTCCGCAGTGCACACGCCACTAGACCCTTTTAGGCCTTCTGAGCTCATAGTTTTAAGCGGTTCGAGGCTACTTGTTAGCGGTCTAATCGCCTAATGTCTTCGACCCATGGAAGAGTTTCCTAGCCTTTTTCCTAATTTTCCCAAGGTTATGGTTCCACCAAGTGACATGTCTTTGAGACTTTTATATTTATACTTTATATTTTTTACATGATGATTAAATTTTCAATTTAAAGCGTTTTTGGTGTACAACAACATATCGAATGGCGATAAACTACAATGTCAACGCTCATCTGATTGCAATAACGCGACCAGTACTTTTAGTAATCTGTTCGCGAATGTTCTTGGTTCAGAGAACTCGAAGCAAAATACCACACTCTCGGATAATTCTCTGATTATCAGCTTACTGAAACTTTCATCGTCTTTGGCGGAAACAGAGCTACCACGACAGCCAAGCGTAAGTATATTTTGTAAATGTTATTTTGCATAAATCCAAATAAACTCCCTCTCAGGAGGTTACTATTCCAGAAGATGAGGAGCTTTCTAATGAAAGTCAAACAGATGAAACTAAGGCTGAGCAATTAAATATTGAAGGACATCGTTCAAAGGCTCCATGTATAGCTGATACTGGTAAGTTTGAGTGAAACCCATTACTTTATATCTTTTTTCTTAATCTTATAAAAATTGCAGTGATGCGACATTTTCCTACTATGAAGCGGTTATTGGGTTCACTATCGCACTGCTCGAGCTCATCTTTCACGATAATGGCTTCATCGTCGAACTTTTTGCTAGATGAGCCTCAAAGCACTGCAGACGCGGTTTTTAATTTACTCATTACGCTATACGATAAAGCATCGAATGCTCGGCTAATAGTTGCACCAATTTGCCAATATTTAGAAGCAAGTAGGTATAGTAGAAATTTGCCATTAAGAATGAAAAAAAACGTAGGGTTTTTCTTTAAGGCACTATTCAGCGTAATTCGTTGCCTCGGTTGCAGTTATCCGAGCCATTTTTGTGGTATATTTCGAAAGTTTTAGAGGCTTCTATAGCGGTGCATATTTTCACTCAGATGGGCGGCATAAAAATAATTTGCCAAAACTTAGTGCGACTAAATAAAATTCTAATAAATATGCAACCCGGATTGGTATGTACGCTTCTATTATTATTTGACTTATTTATTTGAACATTTCTTTAATTTTTTTTGTTTTCAGATTTCTCTCATTATGCAGCACCTTACGAAGAATACAAAATTAAAACTACATTCACACGCATGTGTAAATGGAAACGGCAAAAAAACATCTTCGTCATCCAGTTCTGCGCATGGTCAGCGTCATTTCCAAGACGGACTCATTAATTTCGCGCCATTTTGCACCATATCCGCCGAACATGATACGGCACATTCAGCAGATATTTTAATTATGAATCCCGTCGCATCGCATAGACGACCGCGCACGCCTGCCTGGAGTTATATGTTTTATCCAAATGAATCGCATGTCGATTTGACAATTACACTGCCAACGGCCATACTGTTGAAGGAAGTACAATTGCAGCCACATGCGCCGACATTGGCTTCTTGCCCTTTCGCCGTCGCTTTGGAGATCTCACGAGACTACGGTTTGGGTCCGATTCCAGTTGGCCCACCGCTCACAACTACGGGCATGACATGCATCCGTTTGAAGTTGGCTAAGCCGGAAATAGCCACAAGTGTTGTATTGCGTTTATACAGGTTTGTTATCGCAACAATGTTTTTGTTCATTTTATTTCATTACTAATAATTGAATATATTTTAATGCTGTAGACCGAAAGATAGCTCCAACATTGGTTTGTCGCAAATTGCAATCTTGGGTAATACAATATTTGCATTCAATTCTAACTCGTTGATTAGCAGCTCTAGTGGAACTAGCGGTGTTGGCGTCGGTGTTTCGGGTAGCGGTATTTTTAATTTCGAGCAAAGCAGTGATGAGGACACATTCGCGAAGACTAGTGTTGGTTGGATGCGTATACTGGCTCGCTGCTTCCAAGCGCCGGCCATTATTTACGATGAAAAATTGGCTGCAGATGTGATTGGTGCATCAGCGGTCTACCCAGGTTTCTTAGAAGCCTGTTGCTCCTTAATGAATATTATGCCAATGATACCAAATGCTGCGTTACAAAATTTGCATACTGTTTTGCTAAAATTCGGTGGATACAATCGTAATTTGTGCCTATCAATAATTCGCATTTTGCTCTGGGGTACAACCCCTCAAAGTAAGTAATCTTTGGTTGTACTAAAAAAAATCTAATTTTTATGGGAGGAATTTCGCTTAAATTTTATAGCATACAAGCTTTCAAATGAGAGTATCTGCAATTTACTTTATGAGTTGGCAACAACTAGGGATGAGTATACGGTGGACAAGATTCAGGTTTTGCTTGAGTGGATCGTAAAGCTCCGTCATAATTTCAGTAATCGCACATTGCGCTGCAATAATCCCCAAAGTGGATTTGTCAAATGCGTGGCATCGATTTTATGGTCAATTTACACGGAAGGACATGTATCGAATTTGCAAGAATTAATAACCGACGACATCTTTGAAGCCTGTATGCACTGGATTGACACGCTTGAGAACGAAGAACCGCTAAAAGTGGCCTTCGACTCCTTGCTATGCTCACTGTGTTGTATCAAACCTGAACTTTTTAACCAACTGCTCACTAAAGTCAACGTCAAAGTACAACAAACTCATGAAATGGACGCCAGCAGTACCAGTTTGAATAGTGATGGCGCTTCACAAGTAACCGCTGGCGACGCAGGCATAAGCGTTGGTTTAACCGATGATAATAAAGGCCAAAGTGGAAGCGCATGGTTTGCTAGCGTTGCTGCAGCTAATTTAACCACACTTTTGCAGCGGCCGGCATACTTGACAACTTTAGCGATGTCGTGCCAATCTTCATCTGCAGTTTATCAATTAGTTGATTCTGGTCTGCTGAAATTGTTGGCATATTCTTTATATGAATACTGTAGTGCTTTGTTACCCGAGGTAAAACGATCTGCTCCTGCATCGGCCAACGTAATTAATTCAGCGCAGGTACGGAACTCTGCACCTACAACGACTGGAGTTATAACGTCAGTGCAATCTTCAGGCACCTCAAGTACATGTCTAACCGATGCTGACAAAGCTGAATGCATTGATGACAACACTGCATTGATGAATGATGCAATCCAACCACTACTCAGTTGTGCGCATGTCCCGAAAGTGTTGGATTTCTTTTCGGAATGTTGTGCTGAGGGATATATGAGAGACTGGTTGGGAACGCAGCAGGGCGCTATCTTTTGGAAGCCGTTGTTGGAGTTGCTGTGTAATTATCGCCCATTGGAGTATACCGGTGAGGAACCAATGCAACAGGCATTCATACGTATGGAACGGGCCACGATAAACTTTTTCACGCGCGTTAGTGCTTGCCATCCGAAAAATCAAGATACTTTGACGACATTGCTTATATCCGTAATACGTAAGCCTATGCAGGGATCGATGAGCGGCAAGGCGACTATTTCTGGTTTTACGAGACAAATCGTTTTACAATTGTTGCTGGAGAATGAAAGAATTCTGGTATCAGTACGCAGCAAACAGCCATTACAAAAACGCGATTCATCCGCGCTGTCATTGGCCGCGACAGCGAGTAATGCTTCCAATAGCAGTGTGTCAATGTCATTGGTAAACCATCATCCATCTAAACGTATTAATGCTCATCATTTGCTGTTTAGTGTGAGCGCGAACACAAAATGCCAAGAGATACTACAAAACTGTGTTTCAGGTAAGTGCAATTTATTTGTAATAAATATGTATGAATGTAAATAATGCAGATTTTTATGAGAAGCTCGCTAATACCAGTAGGCTTGGCGACGCCTGTACACTAATATGTTTTTACAGTCTTTCTTAACATACCTTAAGAGTCAAGTTTCTTTCTAAAGTTCAACCACTCTTGGTTAAGATTGGAATATTAGTGACAGTTTAGGTATCCGTGATTTTCATTATAACATGAAGCGACATAAGTTTCATTATAACTTGTCTAGGCAGCATTACGGAAATCTGCTTAAGTTAGGAATCTGGTCAAATTAACCTTTCGTTTTTGCGACTCGGCCAAGGGAATACCACTGCACTGCTAAGTGTGACGCAGTATCGAGGTGACGAGAGAAAAGTCTTGGCTCTTTCTTAGGATTGTAAGACGTACCGAGGTATTTTGAGGAGTAGAGGGCACAATATGTCTGAGGTGGCACTGCGCCTTTTTACCTCCCTTATATTAGCTCGTGATGTAACTCTGTAATATTGATGTGCCTAAAAGATGCAGCGATTTCTATTCTCAAGTTACATACCTGATCGCAGTACGAATGGAAATTGGAGCGAGGTTTTAGTTTTTTAAACTATAATTTTTAAATTGTATATCTATATAGAGAAGGAGGGAGATTCTTGAAAAGGGTTGCGTTAGGTCGAGGCCACGCAGTGAGCGGCAAAGCGGCAAGTGGCTGAGCGGCGCCGTACAAAAATGCCGCTCAGCCGCTCAGAAATACCGCTCAGAGCATGGCCACTTCAATAGTATTTCCTATGTTTTAGTTAAGCCGCTCAGCCGCTCGCCGCTTTGCCGCTCATTGCGTGGCCTCGGCCATAGGCCGCAGCTAACAGTAAAGTCGACTACATCGAAATGCTTTTTACATACATAATTCCGCTGAATTTAAAATTGATGTGGGCACTGCATATAAAGGAAATTTATATCCTTTTGCCCTTTTGCCAATTGCGCACGATGTTGCCTTTTCAATTAAACTGAATTGTAACTACATATATGGTAACGGTTGGAAATGCGGTTCTATTTATACAAAAATGGTGTTACTTTTACTTAATTTTTGCCCAGTCTTTCGTGTGTCCTTATATTTTTTATTGTAGATATCCATGCATTCTTGGCTATCGGGTTATCTGGTCATGTGGAGCCGCTACAACAACAACAACAACGGTCCAAATATCACAATAAATACTGAACGTGTGACAGGCGCCACACACTGTGATAAATTAACGAGTAGACTGCCCAGCGATAATTTTCTTCGTTATGTGGTTAGTTATTTTTGCTGAGCGCTGTGTTGCCTGATCAATGCAATTGTGTCTAGTAGTGTTGTCACCGCTACACACAACCACAGTACAATTCATCAAATTAATCCAACTTTTTTAGTCTGACTTTATACACGACAAACTTACCAAAAAAAAAGCTGCTAAGTTACGAAGCACTCGCATGTGGCAACCGTGCTTAGCAGTACCGCTACAACAACAATAGAAGTTTGCTATTCTCGGCAAAATAGTGAGCGCCGTTGGTTTGTTTGGGCCATGGTAGTCAATGAGAAATTTCTTAAAACTCATATGTAAATGTATGTACACAGAATTGGGTATTATGCGAATTAATTGTTATTTAGATAATTATTCAAATAAAGTGTTATCTGTAATGTACTTATTCCCAAATAACTTATTGACGAATGAATTGTTCGTGAATAAAATGCTTATCAATATATTGGCCCCTATTATGAGTTGCATTCGATCTTCGACTGTGGTCGAAAGTGCTGATCGAACGAATTTTCATTTGGTATTATGGCGCTTATTCGATGCGCTATTGTGAATTTCGCTCGTCTAGGTTGTTCACAATAGTATATTTTTCACCGCTGAGAAGCTTTGTTTAGAGATCGAGCAAACTAAATAGTGTGCTTATACATATGTTCATATGTAAATTTGTGCAAATTAAAATGATATAAAAAAGAAAGCGAGTTTATAAAAGCGTGGTAAAAAAAAATTAATTAGCACAACGGAGTTCTGGTTGAACGATTCGTCAGAGGATGAGGGCTTAAAAAACTGGCCAGGAGCAGAAAACGTGAGAGTTTAAGTGCAGTCCTTCGAATATATTTTGACATACAATATATTTAAGAAATTTTGTGATCCAAATCTATTTAAAATATATTAAAACTGTAAACTGCTCCACGATTTTGTTTTCAGAGATCGTGCCAACGGAGTATAGGGATTTTCTTTCATATGTGAAACCAGACTTTCGAGCTTGTGTTTACTATTCACGACGTTAGAACTGCTTGAAATTAATACAAATCGTTTAAAATTAGTGTCCAGCCGCCAAAAAGTAAGAAAAGAAATACAAAATCGTACATTTTTAAAATTTTCTAGCATTTCGCTACACCAACGAAAGCAAAATTCTGTTCGACAGAAAATTCGATACTCAACGAAAATTTCGACACGCTTGCATAGCTCATAATACGAATTTCACTTTCGATCTTCGATGTTCGATAGCCAGCGAATATCGAGAATCGAATGCAACTCATAATAGGGGCCATTATTCGTGATTTTATTCGTTATTTGGAATAATTAAGTAAACTCGATTTTTAACATACAGAGCCACGAGTTGCTTTTATTTCTATTGTTACTGATTCCCGGTTAGTTGTTATCGTTGGTGTAGCTGCTTACTTGCCTGCCTAGATTGGCTTGTCTCCTAGTCGTTGTCGTCAAGCTTTACCAACGGGCAGTGCACTATGGAGAAAAATTGATGTTTTTGGCATAAAGTCTAAATATTAAGATCTTCGACTTACACCAACTTCGTTATTTTTTATAATACCGGTTTGTGCAGGTACTATGTGCAAGTACTATGGACTCCTGAGGTGACCTACCAAATTTTGTTCGGTTCGAAGCTCTATATCAGTCATGCCAACGTCGGCAGAACTCCATAAGCAAGTGCCCTGCGCTGGGCATGACTGCTCTATATTATATCGTCGCTACCATGTCAAACTATCGAACTGGAAATGGGTATTTTCCAGGAGACCAAATAAACTGTTGTAAAAAATGTTGTTCTCATTAGAAAAAAGTGTGGGATTCGACAGTTTGTTAAAGCTAGTATCCTCTGCTCCTAAGGAGACTTGAAATTTGACGACTCGCCAACTTGTATATCATTCTTAACGCATGCGCAAGGTATTGACATGGTAGCGACGATATAGCCGCCATATGACTGGTCTGGCGGACTTACACCATCTTCGCTGTTTTTCATGCTATACTTGAAAGTTGTTTCGTAAACTTTGGGCTTCTGAAAAGCGTTATGTATTTAGTGATACATATGAATTGGATTTCAACTCCAAAGTTTTTAAGTTTCACTCTGTTAAAAGTTGTATTTTTCGACCCGCGCAGCATGAATGGCAAAATACGCATTTCTCTAAAAAATGCGATTTTTTCAAAAAGGGGCAAAATAGGGCAAGAAAGATTAGTTATATATTAATCTACACACTTTTGTTAATTAATTGTCATTTGCAACTCTTTGCACTAGCTGTCCAATTAAAAGTTATTGTCTGCGAAAAACGACTACAATTGTTATGTTCAATGTAATACTATACATAAAAAAACATTGCACAATCGGACAATAAAACGCAATAATAACTAAAGGGCCATACAAAATCATAATTTTACATATCTGGACTAATGTTTTCCATAATAAGACTTTTAAATGTTTAAACATTTCAAACCACAAGAACTTAAAGTTAAGTAATATTTCCTCTAAATTCTTCTAAGACAATGTGAATTTCAATCAGCTGACTTTGAAAGCACTCTAATGAAAAAATATTGCCATCAGGATTTAATTGGAATACGTTTTTTTTTTTTACTAATTGAGATATTCAGATGGGTCGGGTGCTCGTGTTCCTTAAACTGCAGTTGCAGTGAACACCTTTTCAACCCAGTAATGAGAAAACGTAAATTATAATGAGAAAACGTAAATTGTATTGAGAAAACCTAACTTAAGGTTCAGTTAGTCGACACTTAATTTACGTAACTTAACCTAATATATTATTCTTCTTCTTTATTGGCGCTGTAACCGCCTAAGCGATTTTGGCCGGGTCCAAAACAGCACGCCAGACGTTTCTCTTCTGTGCCAACTGACGCCAATTGGAAATGTCAAGTGAAGCCACGTTCTTCTCCACCTGGTCTTTCCAACGCAAAGGAGGCCATCCACTTCTTCTGTTACCAGCATCGCGGCCCGCGTTAAATACTTACAGAGCAGAAGCGTTTCTGTCCATTCGAACGACATGGCCAAGCCAGCGGACTCGCTGAATTTGAATTCGCTGCACTATGTCTATATCGTTGTAAAGCTCATACAGCACACCGTTAAATCGTGTGCGGTATTCGCCATCGCCTACGCGTAAAGACCTGTAAATGGTTCGCAGAATCTTTTTCTCGGAAACTCCTTTGTACGACGAGAGAGGATTTTACTTCTCAATTGCCTACTCAGTCCAAAGTAGCACTTGTTGGCAAGAGCGATTCTCCGTTGGATCTCAAGGCTGACATTATTATTGGTGTTAATGCTGGTTCCCAAATAAACGAAGTTGTCTACTTTTTCAAACTTGTAACTGTCAACAGCGACGTGGGTGCCTAGACGCGTGTGCTGTGACTGTGTGTGTGATCACAGGAGATACTTTGTTTTGTCCTCATTTATCATCAGACCCATTCGCTTTGCTTCTCTGTTTTTACCGATAATGCCGATGTCATCGGCATACGCTTGTTGAGTAATCACTAACGATTTCTTACGTAAGTTGAGTCATGTCTAGACTAACTAGACTATTAGTATTGACATAATGTTAATTATATTGGGAATACGTAAAGTAATCAGGGACGGTAATCATTATAAGTAAAATAATTTAAATCGGTATTTAATCATTATTTTATGATTTTTACTTTTTCGCTCAACGGAAATAATTATTATTTGATTTCTATTTTTTTCTATCACAAATAATGATTATTTTATGTTTTTTATTTTTTCGCCTTGAGATATTAATTATTATTAAGTTTTATTTTTCCACTTAGAAATAATGATTATGTATTTATTTACTTAAAAGGCCATATAGATGCAACCAACAGAAATTTTGACCAGTAAATTTTTGGAGTTATTCGTTTTATACCTCTACCTCTGAAGTGGATATGTCGGAAATTACCCTAGTATAGCTTTTGAAAAATGTTACTATCAAGTGAAAAAATAAAAAATTAACATTAATTATATTTGAGCGAAAAAATAAATATCATAAAATAATCATTATTTTTGATCGAAAAAATAAAAATCAGATATTAATTATTATTTTTGATTTTTACTGGTTAAACTCAAAAAATAAAAATCATTATAGATTACAGTAGAACGTACGAATACAAATATGTCAGTATAGTTAAAATTGTTTTACGACGCTTACAACATCTTGATTTTTTTTGGTTAAAAGTTAAAAAATAGTAATTATTTTCCGACCCCGAAATTTATAATGAGAAAACGTAAGAAATAATGAGTAAAAGTAAACTGGCAATGAGAAAACATAAATTACCAATGATCGTAAATTTATAATGAGAAAACGTAAAATAAGTTTACTTCGTAGTTTTTGAAGTGGAACTTCTTAGGTACAGGCGGTACCGCAAAAATGGAGAGTGAAATTTTTAAAACTGGAAATGTTATGAGTAAGAATGAAGATATAGTATAGAGAAGGGGAAAAAGAAAGAAAGCGACGTATGCACAGCTATAGTATAAAGCAATAGCACAAACAACTTCAACGCGCATGCATACGAGCTCTGCCGCTACCAAGCAAAGTTAGCACTGAAGCTCGCATAAACCGAAATAAGAATATATGTATGAAGCAAGCGTGCTTCGTGTACCTACATACATTCGTACATACATATGTTTGCATGGATTAGGAATGTTCCCTTGATTTCCTTGGAATGATCCCTTGATTTTTGGCAAATATTCCCGGGATTTTCGGGATTTGTAATTTGCACTGATGGCAGCAATAGAAAGTTCATTTTCGTGACCAGTACTGGCTATATTTCTTTTTTTTTTATTTAATTTATATATATAAAAATGAAATGTCTTTCATATGACGGCGATGCCTGACCAAACGGTTGAACCGATTTCAATTCTGTAAAAAGCACATTTTTGGACCTTCTGTGTGGAAGGTTTTTCGATTTAAAAAAATTTGAAACTTTTTATTATTGTTGCAGAAAAATGAAAAGTGCTGAGACGCCACGATTTCACAATTTCATAGAGTTTTCCGTATAATGAATGTCACGAAACTACTAAACGGCTGGACCGATTTAGTTCACATTTGGAACATATGTCAGCACCTTGAAGGGAAATATTTCGACTAAAAATTTAGTCGCTAGGTGGCGTTGGGGTCGGGATATTCATAAAAATTGCATTTACTTGCCGATTCGGCTCATACTTAGAATATAAGTTAACCAGTTGAAAATAAATATAAATAAATATTGGGATTAAAAATGTATCTGATAGGTGGCATTGTGGACGAGATATTTCTAAAATTCTTATACACTGGGATAATGATAGATCTACTTATATGTATATTTGTGGAAGTATGTATGTGTGCCAGGTTGCAGCCTAAACGGACGGACAGAATTGATCAAAACTTCGACAGAGTATTGTCATCACACCTGGGCCTATAATAGGGTGAAAAATTTGGGATTCGACAAGGGGGCGTGGCACCTCCCATAGGCGTAAAATTTTTAATCAGCCATAACTTCGGAACTATAAGTCACATGAACTTGAAATTTGGTGTACAGTCATATATATGGTACGTGCCTATAGTAAGGTATACATAAATGGGTTTTGTAAAAGGAAGCGTGGCACATCCCACATCACACATCAGTCACATGAAATTGAAATTAGGTATGCAGACATATCTGCGGTAGGTTCTCATAGTAGGCTATATATACATGAGTTTGTAAAAATAGGCGTGGCACATCCCGTATTCGTGGAAATTTTATCAGCTATAATTTCACAACCATCAGTCACATGAAATTTGAAATTAGGTATGCAGACATATCTGCGGTAGGTGCTCAAAGTACGCTATATATACATAAATTTGTGAAAATGGGCGTGGCACATCCCATATTCGTGGAAATTTTATCAGCTATAACTTCAAAACCATAAGTCACATGAAATTCAAATTTGGTACGCAGACGTATCTATGGTTGGCGCTTATAGTACGGTATACATACATACATGGCTTTGTAAAAA
The DNA here is from genome assembly GCF_001687245.7 of Rhagoletis zephyria. NCBI lineage: Eukaryota > Metazoa > Arthropoda > Insecta > Diptera > Tephritidae > Rhagoletis > Rhagoletis zephyria. The sequence goes on from NW_016157240.1 coordinate 112,076, forward strand.
GGGGCGTGGCATATCCCATAGGTGTGGAAATTGTATCACCTATAACTTGAAAACCATAAGTCACATGCGGTGGAAATTTGGTACGCAGACGTATCTATGGTAGTTGCTTATAGTAAGGTATACATAAATGGCTTTATAAAAAGTGGCGTGGCATATCCCATAGGCGTGGAAATTTTATCAGCTATAACTTGAAAACCATAAGTCACATGAGATTGAAATTTCGTTTCTATGGCAAGTGCTTATAGTAGGGTATATATGAATGAGTTTGTAAAAGGGGGCGTGGCACATCCCACTGGCGTGTACTTTGGTATCAACTACAAATTCGGTACCATAATTCACAAGAATATGAACTTTGGTTGAATACATATCCATGGTAGTTTGTTATAGCAAGGTTTGTATACATGACATTGTGAAAGGCAACGTGGAGCATAAGCGCGCAATTTTTAATCAGCCATAAATTGGGAACCATAATTCACATTAACTGTAAATTTGGTATGCAGACATACAGTGACGAGCAAAACTGTAACATGGTTTAACACTTTTTGTTTCAGCCACCGCTATATTTCCAAGTTCTAACGACTTTCATACTTTTGCTGTATATTCTTGTTGGTACATCCCTACTCCATCTCTCATAATGATTTGAATTCAATACAACAACAATAAAAAAACCAGCAGACAAAAATGTAAATTAAGGCAGATGTTACAGTTTTGCACTCATATATTTTTAAGAACTTTTTAACAATTTTCACAAAAAAAAGAACTACTAACAAAATGTTCAGTACTCTTTTGTCTGTTTCAGTTCCTGGATGTGATTTGGCATACCTTATTTGTATCTTTGTAAAAATTCTGGAGGTATATCCTAAGTTTGCTTTCACAGCTCATGTACTCGATTTTACGGACTTTGATACTTAGTAAGTAGCGCTTTTAGTTGATTTCGCAAATTCTCGATGATATTCATGTCCGCGGATTGTGGAGGTCATTTCAAATTAGCAAATTTTTGCTTTGTATCCTGGCTTTGGGAACATGTGCAGTGTGTTTTGAATGATTTTTCAGCAGAAACTGTCATTTTTTCGACTACATCTTGCAAATTTTGTCGAAATATGAACAGATACTCTTCCTTACGCCTAATGCGTACTAACGGACAAACAAAATTTTTTAAATACAACCCCAAACTATTATTGACCGACCACTGTGATTCACAGCTTGCCTTACAGGATGCGCATGGGCTTAATTTGGGTCTTTGATCCAATCCCATACCCGGCCATCTGATTGAAAGCGATTAATTTAGTCTTGTCAGACCAAATAACCTTCGATTGAAACTTAAAAATGTTTTTTATTGCATTCTGAAAGACCTAACATATTCCAATAGGCAACGGTCCGGTTTTCCTGCGATGCAGCAAACCCCTGCCACACTCGCACATGTATTTTGATCAAATTTGCCTTTTTCTTCTTTTATGATGCCTTTGCCCTCAATTTGGCAATTCTTCGCCTCGCTGTCTATTGATTTGCATTAAAGTTTAATACCTTAAGCGCTTCTGTAATAGTGGCTGCATCGCTACTTGCTGCTAAGTTCACAAGATATCGTACCGTAATATTTTTTAACAGACTTCCTTTGTCCTTGGGAACACTTTAGGCTATATTTTTTCTAAGTCTTAACATTTTCAAGTAGCAAATTCCAAAATTTTTTGCCACTTTTCGTGCGGTTCCGCCTTTCCGCAGTAAATCTATTATTTACATTTATGGTTCCTGATTAACTATGTTATTTACTGGTGATCACTTCTTCAATAAATTACAATATAGAAAAAAGTCATCTGACTTCCAACTAAGTAAAAGATAACTGTCAAATGCAAAACTGAGAGTGAGTGCAAAACTGTAACATCTGCCTTAATTTACATTTTTGTCTGCTGGGTTTTTTATTGTTGTTGTATTGACTTCAAATCATTATGGGAGAGGGAGAAGGGATGTACCAAACAAGAATATACAACAAAAGGATGAAAGTCGTTAGAACTTGGAAATATAGCGGTGGCTGAAAAAAAAGTGTTAAACCATGTTACAGTTTTGCTCGTCACTGTATATGTGGGAGTTGTTTAGAGTAAAGTGTATATATATAAATGAGTTTATAAAAGGGGGATACATATGTATTCACCAATTATATCATTCGGATATTTAAAACTGTGTCTTACAGTCTTTAGACCATTTCGAAACGGAAAGATTGAATCGTTTTTTTTTTGATCCCGCGATGCTTTTAAACGAAAAATTTTCATTCATAATAAATAATTCACCTTCCGGAATAAGCATTCTACCGGAAAAGTGCAGCCTTACTAAAGCAGCTAAGCGAATAGGCAGCTAAGCGGAATGTACCGCAGTAGCCTAATTTTAATTTAAAAATTCTATCGTTACCTTATTTCACCTAATATTAATAATGAAACAAGATTTGAAGAACAGAAAATGATGCCAAATATATAGTAGTTGTTGCAGCACAATAAAGCTAAAAGTATGGTTCATAAGGATGCCTTAATTTAAACAGAAAGAAAATAGTTGGGCTCCTTTAATTTATGCTGAACTGAATATTTGTATTACTGTTTTATATTTTGGTTTGTTTACCCCGAACGACGCACAATGGGACTACAGCGGCCAAAAGTAGTAAAAACGGATTAGCGAATTCTGAAAAAGTAATTACACAGATGCATAGAAAAATATCCGGATAACCCAAACCAAAAAGAATTTTTGATAAAAATGCATATTTGCAGTCATAACACGAGCTTAAAGTCGAAACAATTCGAAAAAATAAATTTGGAAGAAAAAATTTTGATTTTGTCGCAAGTAATTTGAATAAATTTTTCCACTTGTGCGGATATATAAAAAGCCAATCTGATTGATGAGCAGTTTGTGAATATATCTGTGGTCAAGCATTGTTTTAAATTTTTTTAAAATCTTCTGAAATGTATAAAACAGTTTACCATGAAATTCTACATAATTTTGGGAGTATACAATTTTTCGAGTGCTTACTTTAAAAATGGATATTTAAAAAGGACCTAGGGAGCGAGCTAAATTATGGTTAGGACAAGTAAACACTAAATATGGGGTCATATCTCAAATAGTTCCAGCTGCGAAGAAGTTCGAGTTCAGCTTCTATTCTTCCCTTTAATGACCCACCTCCTGTAAAATTTATTGAATTTTTATTGTAGTGCTGAATGGAAAGACTCTGATATATACATAAAATAAATAATGTGCAGTATAAAATGGAAATTGAAGAAGGTGTAGATATTAATGACTCGCCAATCTATTAATCACATTCCACATTCAGCCAAAAATGGACGCTTCTCTGAACGAGATCCGTTTTCGATGGCAAGAGTCCTGCTTGCCTTAGCTCAGCTTTTGTAGTATAAAATGTCGGTAAAATTTAAAGTTTAAGTGTAAATACACATCGTGCACATAATTTAGTATGCAGGTATTGTAAATGTTTTCGTTTTTTCATTTTAAAAATGAAGAAATAGGAACTTCTTTAGAAATAAAATAAATGTGCCTGTTCATTTTCTTCAAAATTCATAAAATTTAGTACTTAGATCCAAAAACGTTGTGTAGGAGGTGGGCGCCGTAATAAGAAATTTTTTATTATCTTCGAATTTGGAAAATTTTGACTTAAACGAGCAGGGCACACCGAATTTCATAAAATTTTTTTTTTTTTTTTAATTTTCGCCTGTTTTTCTATAATTACTGGACGATAATGTAAACCGATTTTGACGATCTTTCAGATTTATGCTTTTCTCGTTAAAACCAGCATATGCTCTGAATTTCATCAAAATCGGATAACATTTACTATTTCCGCCCACAAGAGCTGTGGGCATGTTAGCACGCTGAATTTTACGATTTTCCACATTTCTTCATTCCTAAATGCCGAATAGCGCATATAAGAAATTTCAGCGAATTTCTAGTACGGTTACTACTTTTGGCCGCAGCTTATATGGGGACGTTCCACTGTGCGACGTCGGGTGCTCTGCTAGTAATTATATAAATGCGATAGTAAACTTTACACACAAAAATCAATATATTCGCGAAGCTATAGGCCAAATATAGTAATATTGCTTTTTTAGTTTTTCACTCTGACGTCAGTAATTCAAAAATGATGTAAAAAATTAATTGAAATGTGCTTAGAGAAGAAGTATGGGTATCAAATTAAAGAGGAAGGTACTCGTGAAACAATATCGCCGGATAAAGGTGCCATTGATCGCTTGTGGTACACTCATGGATGACAGATGGGCCTCATGTCAGCTGACAGAGCGCTGGGCGAAAACCGCAACATGCGCGATAGCAAGGTCCTTCTGGCCGAGGGTGGACGGGGGGCGGTCGAGGTAACTACTCACACTCACAAAGCCACAGCTCTCACTTCTGGTGGGGGTTTTAACGGGTCACTGTCCAATCGGTATCTACGCAGTAAGGCTGATGATACTACCGGGCCCCGTATGTCGCAGTTGCCTGGAGGATGACGAGGTAGAATCATCTCAACACTACCTTCTTAGGTGCCCAGCGTTTGCGAGGCTCTCACATCCTAAATAGCCCCGAGAAGCTCTGGGGCATTGAGATTAGCCGAATTCGGAAATACATAATCGGCTTGGGGCGTTTTATCGATAAAGTTTAGGGTGCCATTCAGAATTCATTTCGCAATGCCTATGTCTATATTTAAGAATGAAACAATTAATTTATTAATGCAGTTTTAAATTATGTTCCAGCTGGCATAGCGAATAAAGATAGTGCATGTGGGTGAAAAGTGGTAGAATGTTTAATGGCTCTGCTACAGTCGCCACCAACAACTGCCGCTTTTCCTTCGTCAACGCCCGGACCAAATAATAATGTCGCTTGAACATACACCATGTAGTAAATGCTTGCACGGTAAAATTCGGACTATGAACAAATATATAGCCTTCCGCTTTATGCTGATATGGCAAAAAAACGTATGTTAAGACAAATATTGGCATTCCAGCTACATTTGGTCCGGGCGTTGTCGAGCAAAGGCTCTCGTACTTGGAGCGACTTATTGACGAGGCAAAAGCGACAGTTGTTCGTGGCGACTGTGGCAGGGCCATTCAACCTTCTACCACTTTTCACCCAGATGCACTATCTTTATTCGCAATGCCAGCTGGTACATAATTTAAAACTGCATCAATAAATTAATTGTTTCATTCTTAAATATATAGACATTGCGAAAAAAACTAATGTACTTATTATTTGAAAATATATTAAAAAGTAAATATATTTAAAATCACTATAATATATACTATTTAAATAATTACAATGCGTACGTCTTCTGCAGTACATTTTTCGGTTTCTGAAGTACAATTGACTATTCTGAAGTACATTTTACGGTTTCTGAAGTAAAATTGGCTATTCTGAAGTACATTTTACGGCTTCCGAAATGCATTTCACGGTAACTGAAGTACAATTGACTGTTCTGAAATACATTTTATGGTTTCTGAAGTACAATTGACCATTCTGAAGTACATTTTACGTTTTCTGAAGTACTGTTGACTATTATGAAGTACATTTTATAGTTCCTGAAATACATTTGACGCTTTCTGAAGTACTCTTGGAAAAGGTGTAGAATGCTATGAGCACTCGCTCATTCATCGGGAAAATAATATTTTCTAATGCATATACTTTATAAATATTCGTGTCATATATATCTACTGTGACTGCTTTCGTCACTCGCGCGCACTGCCGTGCGCCGTGATTTGGAGGTTTTGTGTTGAGTTTACCTCACAAAGAACTCGTAAATAAACCAAACAGCGGAATAATATTTAAAATGCTTTATTACTTAAAAGATTCCTTAGTCGTTTATAAGTAATTACAGGTTAATAGTTTGCGTTGATATTCCGGCAAGCGCTTCCAAATCCGATGACATCCAAAAAGAAAAAGGGAAGATGCACAATATTAGTGATGCCAGGTTGATTTTTATTTTACAACTCGGAAATTAGCGCAGGGTTGCATTAAGTAGCGAAAGTCGAATTATTGCCACAAAGTTTTCGAAAGTACAAATGCCGCCACATATATATGTATATAAACATTAAATTTTTAATACCAACCTACCTTGAGCAAAATACTACAAAGTAGTGTTGGGCAGTATCGATACCAAAAGTACTCAGAACTCGATACTCAAAAGGATCGACAGCACCCGATTTTTAAAAGTATCGATACTGAGTACTCCAAAGAACTCAGTGCTCACAAGAGAACTCGAAACTACTCAGTACTCAAAAAAGGTACGCGAAAGTATTCAGAACTTAAAAGAACTCTAAAGTAATCAGTACTCAAAAATACTCCGTTCCAATAATCCGTTTGATACATGTACTCAGGATCGATGCAAAGTACTCAGTATTAAGTGTCGAATAGACTTAAAAAGTACTGAGTTTTATTTATGTTTAACGCTATTCAGAAATGGTAGTACTCAATTTGCAGTTTCAATAATTTTTAAGTAACAAACTTGTACCCATTCATTTGACGTAATTTAATTCATATATTCATATATTAATTTGAACAAAATACTGCCAGCTTGTGAGATTTCTACACTAAATATTGAAATGTTTCCAACATGGGTATATTTAAAGAAAGTACTCAGTACTCTGAAAAATACCCGATCCTTAGAAGTATCAAACCAAGAACTCGATCCTCAAAATTACTCGATACTTCCCAACACTACTTCAAAGGAACCAAAATTCAATGAGATATCAAAATTTTTACTTGACTCATCGTTTGCACGGACGTACAGACGGACAGAAAAACATCGTCAATCGATTTTTCCCTTCATTCTGAGCATTTTGGTATATGCATATGTATGTATATGTCTCTCTCTATCCCGATTTCGTTAGGCTGTTACAAACAACCGTAAAGTTGAATAAACACATGTAACGCCCTATCTAAACAACTTTTCAAGAATGCGCTATTTCAGAATTTGTTTGAAGAACGCTCTATTTCAGAACTCCGTTCAAAAACGCACTATCAGCTGCCGATTCAAAAACGCCATATCTCAGCACATCTATACCCTGTGGGGAAACGAACTAGTGCGGAACTGGTTCGGTTCTAGCGCGTTTGGAACCATGAATAGTACGCGTTAATTCTCTTTTGCATGCTAGCGACTGGCGAATTTAACATTGCGATGTCCTAGGAAGTGTCAATTGTCCCCCGTTGCATCCCTTTGGCTCTAGTTCCGAACCAGTTCTAAATTCGACAGATAAGGTCTAGTTCGGTTTGCATCCCTTTTTCTATAGTTCCGAACCAGTTCCAAATTCGTCAGATGAGATATAGTTCGTTCTGCATCCCCTTTTCTTTAGTTCCAAACCAGTTCCTAATTCGACAGATGAGATCTAGTTCGTTCTGCATCCATTTTTTATAGTTCCCAACCTGTTATAAATTCGTCACCTTAGATCTACATACATTTCTAATCATGCTTGTCGAAACATTTCCCTTCTATATTAAATACGATCGGTTGAAGGAAGGACAATACAATCACAAATGTTTAAACGCACTTATTAAAAATTTATGAACCACATTAGTAGTAGTAGTAGTATCAAACTTAAGTAGTAAGTAAAAAACAAAAGTGAGTTCTGCTTAAAAGTAAAAATATTAGTTCACTTTGT
>NW_016157240.1:120267-146501 GCF_001687245.7 Rhagoletis zephyria
CTTTTCAGGTAAAAATTTCAGTAGGTTGCGTCTTTATGGCCTTTTCAATTTTATAAATTATCATTATTTTTAAGTGGAAGAATAAAACTGAAAATTAATCATAATCTCTGCGCGAAAAAATAAAAATCACAAAATAATCAATAATAATTCATAAAATAATGATTAAATGCTGATTTAAATTATTTTACTCATAATGATTACCTTCCCTGCTTTTGAAATTTAAAATAGAATAGTTTAGTGAAAGTACCACATTTCACTGCTTTTGGACTGGTGCGTTGGTTCGTTTTTGGCAAAAAAGAACTAGTACTGAACTACACCATTTCCAGATGGATTTTGGAAGGCGTTAATTGGATTTTAGAATAGTCAATTGTATTTTAGAAAGCGTAAATTGGATTTTAGAATAGTCAACTGGATTTTAGAAAGGGCCATATGGATTTTAGAATAGTCAACTGGATTTTATAAACGGTCAATTGGATTTGAGAATAGTCAATTGGATTTAAGAAAGTGTAAATTGGATTTTAGAAAGCGTTAATTGGATTTTTTAATGATTCATGCATAGCATATGATTATGTAGTTTCAAATATTGCTGAAGTTCAGGTTATAAATAAATACTTTTTATTAAGTTTTAACAATATAGTATGTATTAATATATATTGCATTGTAACTAAGCAAATACCGCAGTCGTCTTGTGCCTCCATTTTTTGCTTTTTTTTATTAAAAAAATGTATTTAATGTGCCCATACAATGTTCGCTTAAAAGTGAATATATTAGAAAAATTTGCATTGACAAATACCGCACATAAGAAAAAACTGGCTACTTCAAAATTTTTGTGGAAAATTCTAAAATTCACTTTACATTTCCGAAAATCCAATTTACGTTTTCTAAAATCCATTTTACGTTTTCTTAAATCCAGTTGACTATTCTAGAATCCAATTTACGCTTTCTAAAATCCAGCTGACTATTCTAAAATCCAATATACGCTTTCTAAAGTTCAGTTGAGTATTCTAAAATCCAATTTACGCTTTCTAAAATCCAGTTGACTATTCTAAAATCCAATTGACTCTTTCTGACATCCAATTGACTCTTTCTAAAATCCAACTGGAAATGGTGTAGAAATCTGGTTCACTAGCTCGTGTTTTCCCTACAGGGTATCTATACTATATGTAAAAATCAAACCCAAAAGAGCGTGAGAGCTAAACAGCCGATGTACTGGGTCGATTTCTATGATTCAAGTTTTAAAATTACATATGTATTTCTACCAAGGAATGAAACCGAAACCCAAACCGAAACCGTAACCGTTTAAAACCGTTTCGTTTTTCAAAACCGAAACCGAAACCGTAACCGTTATCTTGACCTGAAAAGGAACGATACCGAAACCATTTCAATCACAGGTTTCAATCGGTTTCCAGAAATTTACAAAAATAATAAATAAAAATTTCTTTGAAATAAATGATTTATTTAACCAAAATCAGCAACATTTTGCTAAAATTCTTGTTAAGTAGTAAATAAGTATGGCAAGGTAACTTTTCGCAAAAATCTGCTGATGACTTTGTTGTTGTGAATCGATAATCGATTAATTATATTTAAGTAGTTTCTTTCCCGTACGCAATGCGAGATCCCGCGTGTGCCCAAAATAGCCCAGAAATCATGCCTGTACTCAACAAAATGGGTAATAGAGAGCGAAAATTCGAGCGTATTCGATCGTAAGTGTATTCTTCTTCCTGCCCGAAACAGCCCGAAATTTTCTCCGAGTAAAAATGGATAAAGTGTCAAAGTGCATATCAGCTGTATTGTGTTTACATGTTGCCTGCATTTACTTGGTGCTTTTAAGGAAAAGTGAATGGCCTGGTGATGTATTTTCAATCTATGTACATAAAATCAAATTTGTGAAACCAAAATTCAATTTCCAAGTGTTTGCATTTAATACCATGTTCTGACCGACAACCAAAACATTTTTCCTTCATTTTCTTTTCATTTACAACCTTTAACTTTCATTCTTATTTTGCTTTGGCCAGGCAATTAACAATAAATCCGAAATGGCGTATTAAAGATGATAAAATATGACTTCCACTTCGATAAATAATCGAAAAAAACTAGTGAAGACACCGATTGGAATGAGTGGAAAGTGAGTTTTCAAGTAGGTAGTTTTCAGCACTGGTTTTCGTTTAACAGATTTTATATGGACGAAAACACAAGTTTTTGGTCGAAAACCAGTTTTAGCAACGAAAACATGTTTCCGATGTCGGTCAGAACATGGTATAAGTGACAAAAACAAGAACAACGTGAATCAGCTGTTTCTCGACTTGTGGGCACGAAATGTGGGTTTTTGCGTTTCCGTACTTCTGAACTTTGTTCCATTTTTGAAAGAAAATGTTTCTCTTATTCTCTAATTACCAAATCCGGTCCGGATTGTTAGGGAAAGAACCTAGTGTTGATATTATCAGTGAACTGTAATTTTCGATTTTCTTTCCTCAACGTTTAAGACATTGTGATTTAAATAATATCAACAAAATTTCTGTGAAAAACCGAAACCGGAACAAAACCGAAATAAATTTTGAAGAACGAAACCAAAACCGAAACCGAAACACTTGGCAAAACCGAAATCCAAACCGGAACGTTATTTTGAATTGGTTTCATTCCTTGATTTCTACCACAGTAGGAAACAGTGGTATTTTTAAAATGAAATTTTGATAATAAGTATGTTTAATTAAAGTATTAAGTTGATCAACAATACCACGCATTGCTAGACCGTTTGCCTTTCACGCGTTTGTGTTTAGAGAGCATCAACAAACCACATACATATTTCTCTCTATTCTCTTCTTTTTATACCTTTCATGAGCATGAAATGGTATTATAACTTTGGTCCGATGTTTGTAAGTACCAGAACAAAAAGAGATAGACCCATTAAAATGTATACTTATATGATCAGAACGTCGAGCTGAGTTGATTTAGCCATGTCCGTCTGTCCGTCTGTCCGTCTGTCCGTCTGTTTGTATGCAATCTAGTCTCTCAGTTTTCGAGATATCCGGATCAAATTTGGTAGGTGGGTGTATTTTTATAATGTATTAATCATTTGTCGGAACCGGAAGAATCGGACCACTATAACATATAGCTCCCATACAACTGATTGTTCAGATCTGAGATTTTTCGTTATAACTTCTCCATTTATGCAGTTAGGAATATGAAATTTTGCAGTACTTGCACCCATTATCAACAGAGAACTTAGAGTGAAAATTACAATGATCGGGTCACTATAACCTATAGCTCCCATACAACTGATTGTTCAGATATGAGATTTTTCGTTATAATTCATCCATTTAAGTAGCTAGTAACAAGAAATTTTGAACTGTTGTCACTCATTATCAGAAGAATGCTATCAGAGAAAATGGCGAAGATCGGGTCACTATAACCTATAGCTCCCATACAACTGATTGTTCAGATATGAGATTTTTCGTTATAATTCATCCATTTAAGTAGCTAGTAACAAGAAATTTTGAACTGTTGTCACTCATTATCAGAAGAATGCTATCAGAGAAAATGGCGAAGATCGGGTCACTATAACCTATAGCCTCCATACAACTGATTGTTCAGTTATGAAAATTTTCGTTATGACTTCTCCATTTATGCAGCTAGGAACATGAAAATTCTCACCGTTTTCACTCATTATTAACAGAATATTTACAGTGAAAATAGCAAAGATCGGGTCACTATAACATATATCTCCCATTCAACTGATTGTTCAGTTATGAGAATTTTCGTTATGACTCCTCGATTTATGCAGCTAGGAGCATGAAATTTTGCAATACTTCCAACGATTATCAACAGAATTCTTACAGTGAAAATAACAAAGAGCGGGTCTTTTTTACATATAGCTCCCATACAACTGATTGTTCAGATATGAGAGTCTTTGTTATAATTTCTAAATATATGCAGCTAGAAACATGATATTTCGCACTATTTTCACTCATTATCGACAGATAGTCTACAGTAAAATTAACAAAGATCGGGTCACTGTAACTTATATATTGCCTCCATATAACTGATTGTTCAGATATGGGGTTTCAATGCAAAACTAATTTATTTGGACAGCTAAAACCGATAAATTTCGTAAGCTATTGTATAAATAATAATACAAAGTCTACTGAGAAAATNATACCAGTTTTTGCGATATATCTCCTTTATGTAGGAAGCTAAACCCATTAAATTGTGTTACCGGTTTACATACCGATCACACAGCAGTGAAAATCACTTAAGATGTTCTTACACGATATGTTTTTGCATGTGTACATGCCACTTTTTACATATGGAAATACCAACATATCGTGTAAAGGCAAATTAGATTTGTTTCTGTACAAAGCATATGCACGTACATACGAAACAGAAATGTTTCTATTTTCATCTGACACACAGATAGAATCATCTAAGGTTACTTTATTTCGTTTTCAAAGATCGTATTTTTAAAAAGTTAAATAAAGACTGTGAATTTGACAGACATACACAATTACATGTGTATTGAAAAAACTCACATTTACAGATGCAAATACATATCGTATAAGAACACCTTTAGATTGGTGCTATATAAGGTATATCTTCCATACCTCTGATTGTTTAGATAAGATTTTTTATATATGCAACTCCTCTATCTATGTGTGCTGTGAATATATAAATTTTTTCAAATGCAGTAATCTGTTATAGTAAAGTTTTCAGATGTTCATGAAAGGTATGAAGCCTTCGGCATAGCCGAAGACAGCGCTGCTCTTACTTGTTTTTATACTCAGCTAGCACAGCACGAAAATAATAAAATTATAGTTTGAAAACTAAAACCTCGCTATTATAATTTCCATTCGTACTGTCATCAGGTATGTAACTTGAGAATAGAAATCGCTGCATCTTTTAAGCGCATCAATATTACATAGTTACATCCCGAGCTAATAAAAGGGAGGTAAAAAAAGAACCTTTGCCAGCTTCAGACATACGTAAAGCGAAATTTATGTACAAGTAGCACTGCGCCCAAAGCGAAATTCATGTATGTATGTACAAGCAGCGCTGCGTTCAAACAAACAAACACTATAGGTTCATTGCTTATCTTTTTGGACTAAAATCTGAAAAGTGTCAAAATGCCAGAGCGTAAGCAAAATGCGCTCACTAAAAGAGAATAACAGGAAAAGTAAAGGAACGCAAAAAACCAAATTTTTAGTCCAAAGAATGGCAACAACAAAGCTAACGTCAAATAAGAATGGAAATGTATGTACAAAACACATTCACACAAGCACAAGCACAATAAACACTTACTATATCAATTATTTTTTGCCTCCTTCCAATTTCAATTCACTTTTTTTACTTTTTAGATTATTCTCACTTTTTGCATATTCTTTAATTTCCGTTAATTTAAATTTAGTTGAGTTTGACACTTTTCAGGATTTTGCCAGAAATAATTCTTCTGACTAAATCTGACTACTTCGGACTGATGAGAGTCACTCTCACTGGGTGTTGCTCTCTCATTTTGGCTGTCATTTCCGAGTTAAGGAACGCTTTTTGGACTAAATCTGACTACTTCGGACTTTTTCTGACTATTTCTGGGAGATAAGGAACGCTCCTTATACATACATCGTGTATTTCGTATGGCAACTGTTTTCGTTTTTTTTTTACTTCAAAATGCTGCTTGCTGCGATATCGGCACATGCTCACTGTAGGCTTCTTGGTGTGGCCACTTTTTTGAGCATCTACCACCCAAGATCTGAAATCTACCACATATTCACGTTTTTGAGTACCTAGTTTTATTTTTGCTCGACATAATTTTCTTAGTTTGAAGAACAAAAATTGTCCAACACTAAACACTATATGGTAACAAGAATGATATAATACAGGAAAGTAAAATATAAAGAAAGTATTACCAAATTTCAGTGCATCTAAAGTTTCTGAGGCGTTGTTTACATTTACTTGAGAATTGTCAAAATCGATAAATCACAAGTAGCGGCTTCTGTAACGTGCCACATTTGTTCGCTACATCGTGATGTGATAGAATGAAACGCTGACAGCACTCCGCAAGGTTGCAAAAAAAATTATGTTCGAATTATAATTCCGATCACGGGTGTGGCATACATACATATGTACATACATTGATCTTCAGCTTTTCCTTTAAATTTTAATTATTTTAATTATTTCATAAATATGAAGTTCATTAAAAAAGCAGTTGGCGCTGCGCAGCGAAACCTTATTTTACATCGCTGTAGTAGCATACAGAATAAATAACAGCAAAGAAATGTGTGCTTCGCTTCATGCAAATGCAACAAGCAGATCAATATTCAATCAATTGAGTTATGGTCTGATTGTGGCAACTTAACGTAACTTACGGCTCTCNTCGTTTTTTTTTTACTTCAAAATGCTGCTTGCTGCGATATCGGCACATGCTCACTGTAGGCTTCTTGGTGTGGCCACTTTTTTGAGCATCTACCACCCAAGATCTGAAATCTACCACATATTCACGTTTTTGAGTACCTAGTTTTATTTTTGCTCGACATAATTTTCTTAGTTTGAAGAACAAAAATTGTCCAACACTAAACACTATATGGTAACAAGAATGATATAATACAGGAAAGTAAAATATAAAGAAAGTATTACCAAATTTCAGTGCATCTAAAGTTTCTGAGGCGTTGTTTACATTTACTTGAGAATTGTCAAAATCGATAAATCACAAGTAGCGGCTTCTGTAACGTGCCACATTTGTTCGCTACATCGTGATGTGATAGAATGAAACGCTGACAGCACTCCGCAAGGTTGCAAAAAAAATTATGTTCGAATTATAATTCCGATCACGGGTGTGGCATACATACATATGTACATACATTGATCTTCAGCTTTTCCTTTAAATTTTAATTATTTTAATTATTTCATAAATATGAAGTTCATTAAAAAAGCAGTTGGCGCTGCGCAGCGAAACCTTATTTTACATCGCTGTAGTAGCATACAGAATAAATAACAGCAAAGAAATGTGTGCTTCGCTTCATGCAAATGCAACAAGCAGATCAATATTCAATCAATTGAGTTATGGTCTGATTGTGGCAACTTAACGTAACTTACGGCTCTCTCTTAAAAATTCTGTTAAATGGGTGTTGCTTATAATTGAACAGCCGAAACTTAACCTAGCTTAATGCCACGTCGAAATCTGTTTCATTTGGATTATCTAAGTTCTACGTTCCGTTAAGTTGAATTAAGTTGCAATAATCAGGCTTTTAGACTTACTACATGCATACATATGTACATAACTATGTTCAAATTAGAATTGATGTGGTAAAGTAATTTAGCCCTGTTTTTAATGGGAAACCTGCTTCTGTCTAGCCGAATTCCATTTTTCCAACGCTGAACTGGCATGCACAACAGTACATATGTATGTCTATTTGTCGGGCACCATGGGAATTCGGCACATTGTTTCGCGAAGTTAATAAATTAGCAAGTGCGTTAAAGGCTGAGTTTTTGGGCTTATACAAAGTAGAATTTCGTTACTAAATATAAAAAAAAATCTTTGAAATAACAGAATAGTGCCAAGCGTTTAAAAATGCCTAAAGCTAAAAGAAATTTGTCAAGACAAACGGTCCGTAATCGGAGAATAGTAGCAGCGGCGCAAATAGAAACGATGCCTGCAATCGGAATTAGATCTGCGTTTATTTATCGACCTCAAATCAATTATATATGTAGGGAATTTTTACAATAAAAGTCTATCTACACATATCAGTGCCGTATCTATCAGTGTCAGTGAAAAATATAATATCGTTACCTCAGTCCCAAATAGAGTTGTTCAGACCGTCCGGCATAATGCCGTTTTTTTACCGTCAGTGCTGCTTCAGTGTTCCTTCCGCAATTTTTTTATACACTCTTAAAACTGCATGTAAAACTGCTACTGAAAAGTGTTTATTTTCAAACAAAATTTGTGTAAGTATACGCATAAGATGTTCAAGTGTGGATTTTTGAACATGAGATGTTTAAAATACACACACGAAAGGTTTATAATTGCAAACATTTTTAACGCAAACATACAGTCCCTTTAAAAAATAAAAATTAAGTACATTTGATCTGTAATTTTGCTCTATGCGACAAATTTGGTATGTA
Source organism: Rhagoletis zephyria (assembly GCF_001687245.7). Classification (NCBI taxonomy): domain Eukaryota; kingdom Metazoa; phylum Arthropoda; class Insecta; order Diptera; family Tephritidae; genus Rhagoletis; species Rhagoletis zephyria. The sequence goes on from NW_016157240.1 coordinate 128,374, forward strand.
AAAGTAAACAGGCAGTTTTTAATTTTATTAACACGGTGTCTAATTTGCACACATTAGGAGAGGAAACTGGCAACCTCTCTTAATATGCGTTAATTTAAACAAAAAACTTTTAGAAGAAATTTTAAACATTTTATGTGTAAACTGTGTAATTGGGAACACTAAGAAAATTCTATAGAAATTTTTGTAGTTAAGTTTAACTAATGATTTAACTATATTTTAAAATGGTTAAATTAACTGCCCAAGGGGCCAAATTCACAGTGCTTTATTAAAAATCTGTAGTTAACTGCCGATTCTGAGTTAACTACGCACTGTGAATTTGGCCTTAAGTGTTTAGAATTCAACAAACAAATTTCAAATTTGTTCTACGCCGTACATAAGGTAAGTAAAAGTTAAAAAGCAGTATTTAAGTTGATTAGCATGGTGTGCAAATTTGCATACATTAAGAGAGGAAACTGGTTACCTTTTTAATATGCTTAAATTTAAACAAAAAGTTTTTAGAGCGAAGTTAATTCGGCAAAGATTTGTTTGTGTATTTCACTGACGAGCTGACGGTATTCTATTGCAAGTTTTGTTTGATATGGAGGGAAAATTAATCGAGTGGAATTATCCAGAACTATATAATTTGTCAATAATTGCCAATTGATCATTAGTAAAATAAGTCATCTTGGTTTCAATGAACTTTATTTTTACTGAAAGTACCGGGCGACATACTACGGATGTGTGTGAATTGGTATCACTGCTCGATGATGATTGGCAATGATACTGAACTGATACGGCACTGATTTGTGAAGATAGATCTTAACTTTTATTATTGTTACCAATCGATTACAACACATTATATGTACATACATACATATGTACTAGGGTTACAATTGCCGGCTAGATGAATTATGGATACTAATAAAGGCAAAATTCTTCCCCTGAGAGGTTTTCCCATTTGAGTTTCAATACGGTTTCCCCTTAGCTTTGATGCAAAATTACCCATGAGGCGTCACGCCGGTATTTCCTAGTTTTTAATACATTTTTAAGTGAGATTTGGCATTTTTGAAGCGAATTCTGAGATAGGGCGTTCTTCAACCAAATTCTGAGACAGGTTGTTTTTCGATAATATTCTGAAACAGGGTGTTCTTGAAAAGTTTTTTGAGATAGGGCGTTTTGGAACTGGCTGCCGAAATAGGTCCATCTTCCACTCAGCAGTCGAGTTGATATGATTGTAAAGTTATTAGGCGCGGTCCTATTTTCCGAAACGAAATTTCGATTTAATTTCAGATTTAAACTTTAGTAAATTGCAAAATTTTCGAATCTTACTCTGGAAACGGGGAAATGAAAACGTAAAAACTTTTTTAAATCATAAAACTGTATAAAACCATTTGAATCAAACTTCACAAAACTTCTATTCTCTTGCGAAGTTTGTGTTTTCTTACTGTATTTTTAATAGTTCCCGTGTTGAGAACCAATAGGGCATTCATGATCGGAAATTTAGTTTCGGGCTTATTTTTTTGCTGAAAACAACTTGTTCATAGCCTCTATTTGTTTCTGATACTTACTCGTATGTGTGTTCATTTGTCGTTAATTTTAACTTTTGTTTTGCTTTGGTTTTTATCATTTTTAATGTTTTTATCACTTCGCACCATTGATTTGTATGCGCCTTGTAGTATACAGTACTATATTTTCTTCAATGCAAGCAGAAACGCGAACAACAGAGAGCGGCAGCACACCAGGTGGTACTGGGAATATTTCAAGTGCCAACAATAGTGAATTAAGTAGTAAGCATGAGAACGAAAAGCCGAACAATGATGTATACGGTGGCATTTCACTGAATTTCAATGGCTTGGAGAATGGTTTGGAGAACGGTATGGAGTTTTTAAGCGTTGCGGCTGGCGTCACCGCAAAGGATAAACGTATTAAAGATGTGAAAAACCAAGCTGCAGCGAACAAGGAAAACAAAGACCTGTTTCCAAATTTTCCAAGTAAAATTCTAACAAAATTAGCATCGCATTAATTTTGGATAAAATATGTATATTTTCAAAAATTGCAGAGTTCTTTAGCATCGAAGACTTTTTAACACCATCAAATGGTTCCAGCATTATCAATTGCTCTCAACTCGTTCTACCCGACTGCCCGGAAATACAGCTTTCAAGCGATACAACCATAGCACAAATACTTGCGGCTCTACATGGCAAGGGCCATTCGCTATCAACCCCATGCATTACCCTAAACTTGGTTTGTCTAGTAATTGTAATTAGGGTATATTAAGTAAATTAAATTAATGTTTTTTCTTTCAGATACCAGCTAAGACAGTGGAGGAAAAGGAGGAATCTGGGATTAAAGCTGCTGATATCGAGCCACTTCCATCTCCGTTGCAACGCTTCTCTAGCCGAGGTGGCTTGTCACTGCTCGCACAATATTTGCCAACAGTTTACCCCGACAATACCGGTCGCAGAACACCTACTACTTTGCCGGAGAAAGAGAAGAGCCCACCAATGACCGACTGGGTTAAGCTGGAACCAAACGATGAAATATACGAAGATTTGGAAGATCCAATAACCGAACCAACATCTAAAAACACTGCAATCACTTCAGTTCCGCAGCATTCCCTTGCAGCTTTTGGGCTTTTCCTGCGCTTACCACCATATTCTGATGTACTGTTGCGTGACAAAGTGCGTGCACAGTGTCTACTACGACTAGTATTAGGAGTTACGGGCGACGGCGAAGGAAGTAAGTGAAAATATGAGAGCTATAAAAATTTTGAATTCTACATTTTGTGCTTTGCCCAATTGCCTTAGATGACATATATAGTTTGTCGGTTGCACCATCGCTTCCAACGTTACCCTTTGAGGTGTTCCGCCAATTGTTGGACAACTCACCTCTCACTACCGATGACGGTATGCTACTAAGGCGAATGGTCATTGAAGTTGGCGCGATGCATTTAGTATTGAACTGCTTGGGGGTGTTTACACACCAATCACAAAACTATCAAATTACCAGCCCACAAAACGAGGTTAGTTGTGTTTAGTGAAAGTCTAAATGTACCCTTGACCAATATCTTTTAAAAATAGTGTATTAGGACGACAACAAGTAGTAATGCCGACGAAGCCTTGGGCACATCTGATGACAAGGGGCACATGTACTGGGCTAAAGGTACTGGGTTCGGCACAGGTTCAACGGCACAGTCGTGGAATGTGGAACAGGCATTGCTGCGGCAAAAGAGCGAAGAAGAACATGTAACAGTTCTATTGCAAGTACGTATCAATAGGCATATTATGTTTGGGATGCCCATATATTGCATGGCATGTGATTTCATTTATTCAACTGTTGATTTAAATTTGTTTGAGAAAAAGATATAAATACCACATTCATTTACCCTGTTAGGTGCTCTGTAGTTATATAAATCCTGGCGATAAAATACCTGCTGCTCTACAGTCCGACGAAATAATGGCATATCATGAAATAAGCGAAGTATTCGGTGAATTACCCGCATTATTTATGGTTTTCTTACAACAGTCGTGTCTCATTCCGGCATTAAGTTCCTATTTGCGAAATGATTCCGTATTGGATATAACCAGACACATTCCTTTATATCGCGCAATCTTACAGTTGCTAAGAGCGTTGTCGCTTTCTCCGGAATTAGTATCATTGCTGCAGCCATCAGCAAATAATAGCGAAACTTCACCTGCGATTGCCGAGCTGCTTTTGAATATGAAAACATGCGTAGATACATATGCAAAACGCTTGAAGTTTGTTTTAACATACCTCACATTTTCTAAAGGACACCGTTTTAAACAGTTCTCTCTTTCACAGGGTGAATAAAAAGTCCAATATAAAGGGGCAAACTCAGCAAGTGACCGTCAGTATTGATGACGGCGATGACGAGGGACTTGCGTTGCTTATACCCGATATTCAAGAGACTACGTGGTTGGTGCAAAAAACAACAAATGCCGATGCGTTAGCCAATAAACAGCGCATGGATCGTGAAGCTGGTGGAAGTAGTATTACAAATATTGAACGCACGCCCCAAAGTAAGTCAGTGGAGCAACGTTACTTGGAGGTTATGAAAAAACTTCAGTTCGACACTGCGGAAATGATTGTGGAAGCAGAAAATAATGGCTTCCGTTTCGTCATTTCACATCATTTTGAAAAGATGGTGCGTATGGCTGGTGATCGTTATCACCCATCACGGGTGAAGCGCTTGGCTCAAGAGGCGGTTACGCTCTCTACAAGCTTGCCGTTGTCATATAGTAGTTCCGTCTTTGTACGCTGTGATACCGATAGACTGGATATTATGAAAGTGAGTATGAAGAATTCTCATGAAACTATTGTACTTTACATAAAACTACCTAACCCGGCGCCAATCTGAGGATAGCATTGCATAATTAGGGAATGTTAGTGTCATATTTTAAAGAGTGAATTTTAGATTTCTGGATTGCAGCGCACATTAACCAAAATATTTAAAATAAAAGTCAAAAATACCTGTGTGTTTTTCATTATGCACTAAATCCTACTGTAAATATAATTTTTGGAAACGGCTGCTTTTCAGTTGCATCTACCGAGTAAATTTTACGTAGCACTTTTTCCCTTCGCCTACCGATTCTTCACTCTGAGTTTGATTCGTATCGAATTGTAAATAGGATTTCCAGAGATATTTTAACTCTAGTGACATCTTTCAGGCCAATGTCATTGTTCTAAATTGTATTGAAGATATATGGCTCATATCGATGATCCTCTGCAATAACAACACAATTCAAAAAATAAAAACTCTTACTACTGTTAAATGGCTCATGTCTCTAATCCTTCTGTCCATGTCCATGTCTAATCCTAACTACAATTCGAAAAATAAAAACTTCCTACTGTTAAGTGGCTCATGTCTCTAATCTGTCTCTAATCCTTCTGTCCATGTCCATGTCTAATCCTAACTACATACTGTAGTCATTCTTACTATTTACTTGAATAAAGGTTAGACATGAATTAGATAAGGATTAAAGATATGAGCCACTTAACAGTTGTAAGGGATCATATTTTTTGAATTTTGAACAGCTGTCGAGCCAATTTTAGAACCAAATATTTATTTTCACGTAACGAATACCTATTCTGAATTGAACGAAATCGGGCTTTTAACCCTTATGTGAACACCATGTTCTGGCCAGACCAATTTTGACATTGAGCTAATTTTTCCAGTACAAAGAATTAAACTACAGCCATGATTTTCCTGGTTTGCCTCAATGAACTATTTTTAATGTGTTAGTGAAAAAGAAAAATTAATTAAATTATGTAAAACTGTGGTATAAGACATTTTAAATTTACAATGTGGATGTTGTACACCATGCCCTCGCCACGGCACGTCAGGAGGCATCTTTACGAACTGACAGACGAAGTCCAGAGGTATATTAAACAACCTCTGGACCCGTCAACCTACCGACAGGCCCTGAACGGCATTCACAGGGAATCAGTCTCAAGTTATGTAGACTCCCGCCCTGTGAATGCCGTTCTAGGCACACAACCACCGGACGTGGACGGGACAGAACTTTGTCTGCCTCGGGAGACCCGCACTACAATAGCCCAACTTCGCTCTGGCTATTGCAGCAGGCTCAACAGCTACCTGAGCAGAATCAACGAGGATGTGCCCAACCAATGCCCGGCATGTGGAGAGTCGCCACATGATTCTCGGCACCTCTTCACATGCCCTGAGAATCCCACTCAGCTAACGCCCCTGTCCCTATGGACAGCCCCTCTGGAAGTAGCACACTTCCTGGGCCTCCACCTAGCTGAAATAGACGACAACGTTGATGGATGAACCGCCCCGAACGGGGCTTAGTAGCCGCTACAACAACAACAACAACTAGACCCATATGACCATTTTGTGCCCCTTAGTTACCCTGAGCCAGGGCCGGCCGCAGGATTTTTCTTTGGGGGGGATTATGTAAAGCCATTTGTAACAACCAAGAATATAATTTTTTATTTAGAGTATTCAGAATATTGTATTTAATTGTGGATATAATTTAGCAAGTCACATGGAATTCACCGAGGTATAGATAAAAATTCTTTTAATACTGAGTCAACATTAACATGCAGATTGCGATAAATATTGAGAAAAGCTGGCCCATTGTGTGCTCGTTCACTGCCCATGCCTGCACATTGGCCTGCGCCTTAGTTGTATGTAGAAAGTTTTTTGTTAAGCTACAAAGAAAGTCTCCCCCAGAAAGTCATAAAAACGTGACCTGCGAAAAATAGTTAAAATCGGATTACGGAAAGACGTGCGCAAAGTTCAGCAAATTCATGGAATTTTTAACAAAGCGTTGGAGTCCATCAAGTGCCATTCCCACTGACTTATAAGCAAAATACTGACCGCTTTGTGAAAAATTCCATGAATTTGCTGATTACGAATCCGTCAGCATAAAGCAATAAAATATTTTAAAAGCTTCAGCTAAGAAACAAAGCTCTAGCTAAGAAACAAAAGGTGATAGAACCTTCCTGGCTTAAATTAAACCTAGATGTCTCGACTGCTATCTCTGAAAAGAGATCTTAAATATTTGAGATCTTGAAATATTTTTTAACATTATTATCTTAAATTAAATGATGCCAAATTTGTATGCATATTTCGCTCCACAGGGGTTTAAATTTTTGTCAGTATTGGCTACTTTTCTCTTGTTTTTGTTTTCTTGTTCATATTTTTTTGTATAAGTATTGCTCATTATCTAACTAAAATCATATAAATCCAAATTTCAAACTACAACAAGTAAAAACAAAACCGACTTCAAATCTCATATAAAAATTTAGGAGTGCCGTTAATTTTTTCATGATCCAATGATCGGATCTAAACCAAATTAGTATGGGACCACCTCTGAGACACAACCTTTCCGAGGCAACCTCCTCCTTTTTTGAAGTCGGTTAAAAATTCAACAAACTTTTCATCACAATTCCAAAGCTTTTAATTTGAATTTCTAGAAAAAAAATTCGTATGCAGTTTTATAGCTTATCAAATTTTAATTTAATAAGGTGCAATTTTGAAATTGCTAATAATAACTCCCATTTATTTTTTTCTAGCTGACAGTGTTATAAATAAAAATAAATAAAAATATTATTTTTTTATGGAAGAAAAATTATAAAAAATCAACGGGATTCTTTAACAATTCAAACTTGCCTTACACCTTATTATACTATTATTAATAAAACCCTTTGAATTCTGTATGCATATACATGCATATAGTTACCTAAAAGTGAAAGTTTTTTTTTGAAATTGTTCAAGGCAGAGAAAAAATCGATGCATAAAACACTAAATTTTGTAAAAAAATGGACTCGACACATTTGCAGCTTTAGGTAGCGATATGTTTTCTTATGGAACTCTTCAATTTATATCATCAATGTTGCCTATTTCAATAAAAGCAAGTTTAAAACTTTAATTCTAAAAATATTTCATTAAATTTTAAGGTTCTGATTACTGGACCAGCAGACACTCCATATGCGAATGGATGCTTTGAGTTTGATGTTTTCTTTCCGCCTGATTATCCAAATCTCCCGATGATGATAAATTTGGAAACAACCGGTCGGCATTCGGTGCGCTTCAATCCTAATTTATATAACGATGGCAAGGTCTGCTTATCTGTGCTAAACACATGGCATGGTCGACCTGAAGAGAAATGGAACGCACAGACTTCAAGTTTTTTGCAAGTTTTGGTGTCCATTCAGTCTTTAATTCTAGTGCCAGAACCATACTTTAACGAGCCTGGATTCGAGCGTAGTCGTGGCACACCCAGTGGAACCCACTCATCTCGCGAATACAATAGTAACATTTATCAAGCTTGCGTACGATGGGCAATGTTGGAGCAGATACGTAATCCCAGCCCTTGCTTTAGAGATGTTAGTAAAAATATATATTGTGTATTTTATACCCAAGGTTGTTAAATTTGTATACTCCAAAAATTTTCAGGTAATTCATACCCATTTTTGGCTCAAACGAGATGAAATATGTTCGCAAATCGAAAATTGGATCGAAGAGCTAAGCAAACCGCAATACAGTGAGCGAAATAGTCGTACTATATCTTTTAATTCGATGGTTTTGCGCCGCCAATATCGTCATTTACGTGAAGAGCTTGCAAAATTGAAAGTGCCCGAGGGTTTAAAAGATCTCGACTCACCTTTCAACCCGAATATTAATCTACCTGCAATGACTGAGTCTACCAATGCCACTAACGCAACTAACACCTTGACGACGACTGCGATGGCTGTAGCAACGACAGCAGATGGTAACACTGACAAGAATGGTAATGGGAACGACAACTCGAGTGAAATTGAAAATAAGAATGTAAATATGAACAGTGACAGCAATACAGTTGCCACACAAATGACAGTACCAACACTTTCAAGCACAGAAGTGGGCATTGATGAGCAGCAAAATATTTCGAATAAAATGTCAATGAAAACTCCCGAATCTATGTCTTCAACTGCATCTAACGCACCTACGACAACATATATTCGGAAAAGCGTACCGGTTTCCATGTTGGTTGAAGTTAGTAATGAATTTGATGAAATGAGCGATGCAACAATCATGATGCCACCGCAGCCGCCAGTCCCAGCTCCGGTAACCGCCAAAGTTACTACTGTTGAGGTGGCGACCACACAGTCTGGGGTGGACGATGACGAGATGCAGATTGACTCAAACGAATACAACTACAATACTGATCTGGTGCAATCGCTTTTTTTCGATGATGATTCGCAGTTTGAAAATTCCAAATAGGGTGATATTAATGAAGACTCGATGAATACATGGCAGATGTTAAATCGCGAATGAAAGCTCAGTGTATGTGCTTTATTTCAAATCAATTTTAAGTACGTGTGTGTTATCCAATTATTTCCAATATTATTAATTTTATTGAATCATTTTTTATAAAATCAAAATAGAAGTCTTTTGTTAATATACAATTGTGGGATTTTCTCAATTTGTTGCTAACAAATGAATTGTGTCTTTTACTTCAAATAAACTGTATTCAAATTTTATTGAAACGCAAAGGAAGGTTTAATTTGTTGGGCAATCGGATACTTTTAGAACTCGATCGCCTGAGTTGCTTCAGAACAAGGACGTGCTGTCAAAAGTTCTAAGACAAGACCATATGCTAGTCTGAAAATATTTTATAACAGTCAGTTATATAACAATATGCAGAGCTGGGTAAATGCAATTACATTACAATTACAATTACATTACAATTACAATTACATTCCTCCGTAATTGTAATTAGGATTCAATTCCTTCAGTTCACAGCAAAGGAATCGATTACTTTTTCAATTCCTTGAAGTAATTTCAAATGGAATGTTTTTTTCTTAAATTCCATTACAAGGAATTTCATATTGTGATTGGAATAAATTACGTCCTAGTAATGTAATTTTTTTTTCAATTCCTTTGAAAGGAATTGAAAATGCAATTCTTTTGAAAGGAAATGAAAATGTAATTGATTTTTTTCGAATTCCATTCCTCAAAGTAATTTAAAAAGTAATCGAAAAATGTATAAAAAAAAATTACTGTTGAATTGCAATAGCTTTGTTAAATTTCTTGGTTGCTAACTGCCTTGAATATATAACTTATACCTAAGTAGTATTACTAATTGGACTTTAAGAAAACTGAATAACTTAAACTGTAGCTTTTCAGTTTATAGGGTAACGGTTAAATTTTCCAGATCCTACCGCGAACGCGCTTCGCGGCAGATGGGGCATAACCCGCCCGGACTGTTGCTGCCTTGGGCACTGCTGTTCTCTTGGACTAATCCCTGCGTATCTATAAAAATGTACTGACTTAATTGTGTATATTATGGCACCCTTAATTCTACCCAAAATGGCGTGCCTTCTGGGGCCTTTGAAGTACTCTTACTGGTATCCTGCGTTACAAATGAGGATAGAGTCCGCTTGAAATACGAGCCCTGTCGGACTGGATATCCTGCCTCCTAAGAGTTTTGTAAACAAATTGCATTGCTATGGCTAAATTTTGATGATAACACTGTAACGACGCTAAAATTACATAAAAAACGCCGAGACACGTAAAATTAATTTTAAGTAGTATGTTACGGATCTGTATTAGATAAGGTCATTTAGTCAAGTTATTTTCATTTTAAAAATAAATAAAAATGCTAGAATTAAACAATCATGATTTAAAATATCCCGAGTGACCAACAAAAATTTAAAATATATTGTACATTTCCACTGAAAGGTTGTAATTGTCTTGTACAAACGTCCGCAAAGGTTGCAGTTGAACAGGCAATTAGGGTGGTTTTTGCCCTGGTTTTTGAAGAGCTTGTGCGCTGTTGTTGCAGTAAAGGGTATGTTTTTGATTTGTTAATCTACTTAAGGCAGAAAAACCGGGAAGACTTATTAAAACGGGTCATTTGTATTTTATGTTGTAATTGTATATGAAATTTTTAAAAATTTCTTTATATAATTCTCTTCTCACGGAGAAAATTTAAAATTTTCTAATGCAAATCTTAACTAAAGATACTTAAAAAGATATAAAATATTCTTTATTTTATCAATTTAACTGAGATAAAATTTTCAAATAGGCAACCCTCCTCAAAAGTATTTTTGAGTCTTCTTTTTTAATCCTCTTTAATTTGATACCTAGATTGATTAAGTTGAGTTAAATTTTCAAACAGGTGGCAACCCTCCTCCAACATATTTTCGGCAGTAAGCCTTTTGAAAACTCTTTAGTTTGACACCCACATTGCAATATTTCATTTACTCTATCAATTTAACTAAGTTACAATTTCCAAATAGGTGGCAGCCCCCTCAAAAAAATTTCCAACGGTTATTTAGTGACACCCACATGGCAATATTTAATTTATTTTATCAATTTGACTGAGTTAAAATTTTCAAATGGGTGGCAACCCTCATAAAAAATACTTCCAACAGTTATCTTTCTTAAACCTCTTTAACTTGATACCCATATTGTAATAATTCATTAATTTTATCAATATAATTGGGCTTAAAAATTTTAAAATGGGATGCAACCCTCCAAACTTTTGCGATATAATTGGTTCTGGTATTATACGGAATAATATAAGAAAAAATTATTCAAATCGGTTCAGCCGTTCTCGAGTTTTGATGACCGTGACATACGAACACAACAATTTTATATATATGTACACTAGCTGTACCCTGCCACGCTTTGCTGTGCTGTTTCCTGTTACATGGATGATAAGTGATTAACAAAACAAAGTATACGTTTCATACAAGTTTGATTTTGTAATAAGTACTTGTGTGCACACAATATTTGTCGTTTTTCCATTCTCTGCATAGAAATTAAGGATATCTGGTTTGCCGACACGAGAACATTCAACATCCCGCCGCATGCCAGTCGTAATTCCTATAATTAATTTTCTTAATAAAGAAACACTCTTTCGTCCGTTCTCCTTTCGATGTTTCTAAGTTTCAAATTTGTCAGGCAATAAAATTCGTCTTAATCTCTCATTGACTGGCAGCTTTCCGTTCCCAATGTCCAGTAATTGTCGCGAAATACGTCGGCTGCAGTGTATATATATATATTTTTTTTTCTTTTCGATGCAGAAAATTTTGAAAATAATGTCGCTTACGTTACTTTGGCGGTTAGGACTCGATATGTACGTAAGGTATATTAACAGCCTTATTCTGTATCCCGAACGATAGGCTACACGAACGATTCGTCTGCAGAGGAATGCTTCAAAAATTACTCCGGCGGCATCATTTTAGCCGGTTTAAACGCAACCAAGACCATTGTAACGTAATGTATGAAAAGCAAGACGAAGACGACCGATAGAGTTTAAAATCGCAATCTGAGAGATTGTCGTCTGCAGATGAATCGTTCGTTTTGCCTATCGTTCGTGATACAGAATAAGGCCCTAAAATATCATTTCTACAGAGCACATTTAAAATTCATTGGGCGCGCTTCTAAGGCGTAGGTGTTGCTAAACTGTTGACTGTTTGTTTCAGAAACGCACAGTTGAGTAGTTCCACTCAGCTCAACGGTTGGCAACTTTACGCCATTTTTTCCATCATAAAATTATTTCGCTACATGAAGTCAACAATTTATGTAAGTCAGAAATGATGTTTCCCTTCCGTCAGTTTTCATAGAAAATTCAAATAAAAATATAATTTGCCTGTAAATTGCTGGCGAAACTGGCTGTAAATAAAATAAAATGCACGTACAAATACATATATTAAAAATAAAATAAGGAAAACTCCATTATAAATCCTGTGCTATCCATATTTTTGGCTTAATATTGTTTTTTTATTTTTGTGCTGTTTTATTTAATTTTGCTTGTTTACAAATATTTTGGCAGTTAATGTATCATCCCGTTTCTATGACGCAACTGTTGTACTCAACAGTTGACAGCATTTCAGCAACAGTTGAGGTTCACAGTTGCGTCTTAGAAACGCGCCCATTGTAAACAAATTATTTTATACATACACTTGCGATCAGCTGATTAAGTCATCAACATTTTAATCGATTTTGGCTGTTTCTCTTTCGTTTATTTAATTTTTATTATTTTTCCATAAAAAGCAAGCTCATTAACAAACAAAATATAAATCCAAAAAAAAATTGTGCAAAAATTATAAACAATTTGCAAATTTTCAGCTAGATTTTCAACTTTTTATTCAGATTTTTTAGAATTTTTTTTGAGCATGAAGTTTGATAGCCCATTAAATTTTAGGGCAATAATATGCAAGTTTAAAGGGGCTAAATAATCGCGTTGATTTTTAATAATTTTTTTTCTTGTAGACATTTGGTTAGGGGCTCGGTTGTCGAAAATGCTAAATTACGTTCAGCTATTTAAGAAGGAGCATAGCAATAGGTCCATGCAATATCAAAAAATTGTTACGAATTGTTACTAATACTTGCAAGTTTTATTGGAAATGCATTCAATAATCCAAAATATTTGCAAGAGGGAGCGAATTCGAGAGCGTAACAACCCGAGTAAGCTCCAAATTCTTGCAAGTAAAAATTTTACTTGCAGGAATTTGCAGGAGACAAAAAGTAAGGTTATGTTTCAAATTCAAACGGAAACAAACTGTTTAAGAGGATGATTTGATGAAACATAATTAGTGAAATGAAAATATGGATGAAAAATTTAAATCTATTGTATATTTTTTTTTATTTTTATGACGATCGAAACTATTCCAAATTAAAAAGGAAATTGCGCACCAAAACTTAACCGTCAGAAAATGTCAAAATGGCTTAAGTTGTAAGTTTTTACTAGTTTTCCGTTCAATAACTTTTTCTGAGAATGTTCTCTTGCTCTCAATTTTACTCTCTATTTTTTTTTCTTCTTTTTGGCTTTTTATGTGCAATTGCAAACATCACAGCAAGCCTCGTAACCTTAAGTGTTTGCACAACCAGCCTTTTAACACGGGATCCTTAGGCCAAGAATCAAAAAAAAAAAAATCTCTTGAAGCAGCTGCAGCAAAACACAAAGATTGTAAAGATTTTTTAATAAACTAATTCAAAATCAGTCCTACTTATTAGATTTAGTAACAAATAAAAATTACTGGGAAGTTAAAAAACGTAATTTTTTACACAATAATCGTCCAAACGTCAACAGGATACAAAAAACCTCCAAATGACGTTAAAAACGTCAACCTGGCAACGCTGCTCGCAATATACTGTTACGATTATCCTTGAAACCTTGAGGGATTACCCAAATATACTCGGGCTCGTATCGCTGGATTGTTAAATAAATGCTAACGATGACCGAATTGTAGTACAATTAACTTTATTGTACAGCAAACAATTTACAATACTTGCTAATACGGTAAAAACACTTTACAATACTTGTTAAAGCAATAACAACGCTTTACTACTTGTTAACACAATTAAACTTATAGCTTGCTTATTCGCAACTCAATTCTCCGCTCACTTTACTTGTAGCTTGCTGACTTGTAATTCGTTACTAACTCAACTCCGCGGTGGCGACGCCCTTATATACCTGCGCTGGTACTTATGGCAACTCTAGAACATTCTGAAGTTTATCGCTCATTCTCTTTCTCTCGCTGTTCGCAGTGTTCATCCAACTTGACGTTTCTCTTTGTGGAACATTCTACGTCATTCNCTATATTAAATTTTTATATGAGAATTGAAGTGGATTGTGTTTTTTGCTTACAAATTACTTGTTTATTAATTTTTTACATTAAGTTATTTCGTTGATAATATGATCACTTCGTTTGATAAGATGTTGTTAATTCTATATTTATTTAAACTGTTCGGATTTTGGATAAGTGGAAAGATTAAAAAAAATCCACCAGTTATGTAATATTTAATTTATTTTCAATTTTTTCAGTCTTTACTTTTAGATAGATAATAATCCTATTAAAAATATTTCCAAATCAAGATTTTTCAAATACCTTTCGTTTGGCACCCATATTGTACCTCAAACATATTTTCGATTGTAAGTCTTCTTAAAACTCTTTAGTTTGATACCCACATTGTAAGATTTTTTTTTATTTAATCAATCCAATGCTTAATAATATACATATGTACGCACACATGTATTTATTAGAAACTGTCATAAGCATTTCCCGCCAAATTAACTATCTTTTAACTTCCCCTCCAAACAGTTTTACTGCTTTTAGGTTGAACTCAGTTCTATTGAAACGAGCTTGGATACTTATTTTCCCGTATTCAACCAGGAACGACCGTCAGCCATCACACATCGTCCGTATCCGCTTTATATTTGTACATATCGATAAATAAATAATAATATATCAAACATATTCTACAAAGGACTAATTTTGCGTTGGTTTATTTATTTTATTGCTTTATATTGAAAATACATTGGTGCAACATACTAATCTTTCGAGTTCAAATTTTCAAAAAGGTGGGAACTCTCCTCAAAAATATTTTAATAAGTCATTTATTTTATCAATTATGCAAATTGAGTTTTCAAACAGGTGGCAACCCTCCTCAAATATATTTTCGGCCGTAAACCTTAATAAGAATCCAAAGCTTGTTTACAAAAATGCAATATTTAATTTATTTTATTAATTTAACTGAGTTCAAATTTTCAAACAGGTGGCAAACCTCCACAAAAATATTTCCTACAGTAATCTTTCTATTGTAATATGTCATTTAATTTATCAATTAAATTGAGTTAGATTCTCACCCAGGTGGTAACCCTGTCGCTTCTACTCTCACTTTCAGAAGGCATTGATTTAAAGTAGGCATGTCATTGGCGGTAACGCCTTGCTATTTTACCATTCAGAAGCGGAAGTGAAAGGTCTTGCTGTATTGATGCACCGAGAAACGAATGAAGAATTGCATGCGCTCTCGTTTACTTAGAAACGAACGCATAAAGGCTTCGATTTTGTGGGCTGAGGAGCGACCGAAGAATACCTTGCTGTTTCCATTACTGATATTACTGACTAGCAAATGCCCGCTTGCTTCGTGGCGCCTAATAAGATCTTTTGCGTTGGCCAATTCAAAAATAGCTTTAAAAGCAAAAGCAGTCTGTAAAGTAAACATTTTTAGTTTAAATTGAAACGACTAAAAAACGGAATCCTCTTCACACATATGCCAAGAATAGTAGCGCTGTGATTCCATATGGAATACTAATCCCTTTCGATGTAATGCGTTTTACCTATGGTCTTATTTCCACCTGTGAGATCTCTGCCAAGCGTGCGTAATATTCTTCTATGATCCTGCAACTTCAGCATTGATCCGGTGTACCATGTAAGCCAATAAAAATCCTTATACGGAAACTTAAGAGCACAGATGTGCGTTTTCAATTTTAGGAAGGCCAAGAAATTTCGCTGCCCCACAGGATGAAAAGTTTTCACGTAA
This sequence comes from Rhagoletis zephyria, assembly GCF_001687245.7. Lineage (NCBI taxonomy): Eukaryota > Metazoa > Arthropoda > Insecta > Diptera > Tephritidae > Rhagoletis > Rhagoletis zephyria. Next base: position 144,161 of record NW_016157240.1, read on the forward strand.
ATTGGCTAAATGAGTCGTGCGATCTCATGAATATCGTTTAAATGAAGCCATTGATATACCTACCGTATTCCTTCTTGGACAGATGTCGTCGAATCTTTCCTTGTCAATTCGCCACTTTTACAATTCGTCTTAATATTTAGGAATTGGCTTCTTTGAGTCTTACTGCTGTAATAACGGTCGCCTCGAGCAACTTCGTCTATGGCAGGTAGATGCAAGATCACGCTTACACAGTGTTATGCAGCGTTTTTGCTGCATTTAAAATGCAACATTTAGCACTTTCGAACATATGTTTTCGAAGAGCGTTCATGCTATCGCATTTAGCAAATGTACATTTACGCGAGTTCGAAATCGTATGTTTTTGACAAACAGCCGTGTTCCAGTCGCTTATTCAGATCCGTATCCATTACGATAAATTCTCACGGAAAAGATAATGTGCAAAAACCCCTACTGAAAAGGAAAAATAAATTCTAAACCGAAAATTCAATACAAAAACCTGAATTGTTTTAACCATAACCGAACATTTGTTTGTGTATATATTCATTTGTCGGTGCTGCCAATTATATTTTCCACACCTAATTAGGAAACAAAACAAACAGAGTTGATCACAAATTAATCCAGATTTCTATCAGCATCATATCGATGTTGAATTTGCGTAACTTTTCTTTATCCAAATAATGTAAAATAATAAATGAAATCTCGATCGGCGATCACTGAAACGCAGCTAGCGGTTGTATACTCGAAAAAGCAATGTTGCCACTTTTTCTCATTAAACCATGTTCGAATCGTGGAAATTTTGGAAGATCACGGGGATGCTTTTAGCATTTAGATTCTAAATGCAAATATTGAGTTGCATTTAGATGACGAATTTTGTATGGATAAATGTACATTTAGAGTAGCATTTAGAGCTAAATGCGCTAAATGTACATTTACGCGTAAGCAAAAACAGCCCATTATGGTCTTTATATGCATACTTAATCGCATCCTTGATTTAGCCATCTGAAAAGTAAATTCGCCTAAGATAAACAAACCCCGTGGGGGTTTCTATATGTTTCGGGTGCAGCGTCATCCATTGGGTCCCTTTTATGCAAAACCTTTGCTTGTCATGAAATGTATACGAATTATGAAATCCAATCAGATTTTATTAAAAATACGGATTTTCTAAATACTTAAACTCCAGCGGGTCCATTTGTAGCAAAGGAATTTTTCATAATACAGGTAGTCACGCTGCGAATTTGAACGAAATCTGTTAATAAATACGACTTTTATAAGTAACTCTGCTCCAGCGCTACCAGCGTGTTTTTCAAGTAGCTTATAATAGGACCTCCGACAATTTGACTGGGCTCTATTGAGTGGTTTTTGAGTTTAGTCCGGAAAACGGAAATGGCTATCATTTTATGTATGTAATATTCCTTATCCTGAGTTTCGCCTGAAAAAAAATTCACGCGAAAATTTCGATTCCCCCAATAGTAAGACATGGAAACCAAAAGCGAAAAGTGAACCGGTTCAGGAAGATGAAACTCATGATAAGGCTGAATATGTTTCGAATGAAAAAAGAATCATTATGAAAGTAATAAGCGTTTCGTATGTGTATTAACAAAATAGATTCATAAATACGGCTTTTATAAAGACTAGGTAAGAGACTATACCTTTTGAATTTGGAAGAAATCGGTTCATAAATACGACTTTTATAAATAACTCGACTCCCGTGCCACCTACCGAGTTTTATGGTAGCCTATAATAGGACCATATATGCAAGGTATAATCTCTGAAAATTTTACCGAAATCTATGCGGTAGTTTTTGCGTTAACTCCGAACAACGAAAACGGCTATTATTTTATATATATAGATAAACTGAGAAGCAGCAGAACAAATTGCGTTTGAGAGCCAGTGTTGCCAACTTTTGCTTTTCAGAAAGCACCAAAAACTTGGAAAAAAGGCGTTTTACTAAACTAGGAGCACCAAAACTTTTATATCAAAATATGCTTTTTTCGTAACAGTTTGTATTTAACAAAAGCAAAAAATTAACAATATTTACAAGAATACGTACATAAATCAATACACAAAACGTTTTCGATCATAACGATTGAATAGCCTCTACACATGCTATGATGACTCATGCTTACGACGTAATACCGAAGTACTATTAAAACTAGTATATCTCGAGAAAGAAAAATCGAATCGCAACAAACGAAAATAATGCCCGAAGTAGAAATGAGCATAAAATTTGATGTTTTCATTATATAACCTCAAATATCGCAAAAAACCGTGATTTTGGCAACCTGGGGGTAGGATATCTAAAAATTCTAGTACTAGAGCAATTGTACGGCCAGATTTGGATTCA
>NW_016157240.1:147253-152375 GCF_001687245.7 Rhagoletis zephyria
CGATTTAACGATGAGCTGTATGAGCTTTACAACGATATAGACATAGTGCAGCGAATTAAAATTCAGCGGCTCCGCTGGCTTGGCCATGTCGTTCGAATGGACAGAAACGCTCCTGCTCTGAAAATATTCAACGCGGGCCGCGATGCTGGTAACAGAGGAAGAGGAAGGCCTCCTCTGCGTTGGAAAGACCAGGTGGAGAAGGACTTGGCTCCACTTGGCATTTCCAATTGGCGTCAGTTAGCACAGAAGAGAAATGACTGGCGTGCTGGTTTGGACTCGGCCAAAATCGCTTAGGCGGTTACAGCGCCAATTAAGAAGAAGAAGAATTGTATTTTAGTGCATTTAAATTGGAATATTCTTGTAAATTCCGCATCTTCAGTTTATAATATTTCAAATTATTTCAGGCTTTAACTATCTCGGAGTAATATTAGTTCAAAAAAAGCACTAAAAAAGGCACTAGGCAGTAAGTAATTTTTTTTGGCGTTTTAATTTTCGAAAAGCACTAAATCTAGTGCTTAAAGCACCAAGTTGGCAACTATGTTGAGAGCAACGAACGGCGATATTGGTATACATCAGCAGTGTTGCCAGGTCTTCGGCATGAGAAAACGCCCCTCTTGGTCTGAAAAAACGTAATTTTCTACCCAAAAACGTCAGCTAGATTTTCAACTTTTTATTCAGATTTTTAGGAATTTTTTTGAGTATGCTATCCAGCCCATTAAATTCCGGGGTAATAATGTGGAAGTTTTAAGTTGCTAAGGAATCGCGTTCATTTTTAATACATTTTTGTTCTTGTAGACATTTGGTTAGGTGGTCGGTTGTCGATAATGCTAAATTACGATCTGCTAAGAAGGAACATAGCAATATTTCTGCCGTTTTTGATTCATTACACTTTCACGGAAGTCTTAAAATGTCACCTACTTTTTTCTGACTCTTTATGCTGCTACAGCTTTTGCAAACATTGCAATAAGCCTCGTAACCTCAAATGTTTACAAAACCAGCCTTTAAACGCGGGATCCTTAGTCCAAGAATCGTACGCTTGGTTTACATCATATATAAGTCATCTGTGTCCAAAGAATAAATATCTTTTGAAGAAGCTGCTGCGAAAAACAAAGCTTGTAAAATTTATTAAGAAAATAATTCAAAACCAGTTCTACTTACAAGATTTAATAACAGAGAAAAATTACTGGGAAGTTAAAAAACGTCATTTTTACACAAAAAACGTCCGAACGTCAACACGATACAAAAAACGTCCAAATGACGTTAAAAATGTCAACCTGGCAACGCTGTACATCAGGCATGGGCAGAGAACGAGCACCCGCTCAAAGAGCGTAAACCTCGTATGTACGCAGCGTTGACAGGTTGACGTTTTTAACGTCATTTGGACGTTTTTTGTATCCTGTTGACGTTTGGACGTTTTTTGTGTAAAAAATGACGTTTTTTAACTTCCCAGTAATTTTTATCTGTGACTAAATCTTGTACTAAGTAGAACTGATTTTGAATTATTTTCTTAATAAAACTTTACAAGCTTTGTGTTTTGCAGCAGCTGCTTCAAAAGATATTTATTCTTTGGACACAGATGACTTAAATATGATGCATACCAATCGTACGCGCATTATTTTTTTTTTTGATTCTTGGACTAAGGACCTCGTGCTCAAAGGCTGGTTGTGTAAATACTTGAAGTTACGAGGCTTATTGTAATATTTGCTATTGCACACTAACAGGTCTATCCTGCGCTGGTAACATAAATTTTGTAACCGGTAATTAAAGTGTCTGTCAATTTTTAAACCTTTTTCGCATTCTGTGCGCTCTTGTAACCGGTAAATTTGGTGAGCTGGTAACAAAATAGAATTTGCACAAATCTCCATAGCTGAACTGCTGAATATTTTCACTGCATTACCAACGTACCTAGAATCGCGGTGACAAGAAGTGGTAACATTTTTTGGTAATACAATTTTCCGGTCACAAAATCTTCGGTAACGTGCAGAATAGACCTGTAAAAGCCAAATCAGGAAGAGCTGATCTCTTGCAACACGCACGCTCGCAAAAGCATTAAAAAAGCTGTAGCAGCATAAAGAGTCAGAAAAAAGTATACGACTTTTTTAAGACTTCATTGAAAATGTAAAGAACACAAACAAGGGTGAAATATTGCTATGCTCCTTCTTAGCAGAACGTAATTTACTTAGAGTTTACACCGGCCAATACTGATCAAAATGGTGATGACTTAATCAGGAGATGATTTTTATATTAACGATCTCAAACCAGTTTACAAAGAATTTTAAATGTCCTCTGTCAAAATGACAATTTTTTTGGACATTCATTTGAATAAGACGTTTTTGGGTCGGAAATGACGTTTTTTCAGACCAAGAGGGACGTTTTCTCATGCCGAAGACCTGGCAACACTGTATGTACGTATACAAGCAAGAGCGTAACGATGAGAACGCGACGGCATGCAAAATTAATTAGGTACACTAACACATTCTCACTATTAGCTAACGCTTGTTTGGGGTAGTGACCACCTCTGGTATACACATGATTCAATAATACAAGGTTAGATAATTATTGACAGCTGCGGTTTGACACTCCCTTACAAAAGGTTGCATTTACGGAGGACAGAGAAAGGGCAAGAATGCAATCCCTTGTTTCGAAAATGGTAGTAGAAAAGTACGCAAAGTAGGCAATTAGTAGTGAAATTCCTTTCGAAAATTCTAATGTATTTGCAGGAAATCTGGCATTTTAAACGAAATGTTGAACGTAATATTGATATATCTACGTGAATTACGTAATTTTAATGCTAGTTAGCCGTATAAAAACTGCAAAATGTCTCAAAATTTAAATAAGACTACTATGAGACTGATGTAAACATCCAACGCTTATGTTTCATCAGTTAAATATGCTTTACATGCATATACAAATAAAGATATTACACAAAAGCTTATACTTTTATTTCACACCAAAGCTACACTGTTTCCATGTAAATTTGCAAAGAAGCAACACGGTGCCACTGCTAAGGGAGCGGTGCGAGAGAGACAACTGTCAGTTTATCGAACCTTGTATTATTGAATCATGTGGTATACATATCTAAAATATACACATTTGTAGATATTCCACTCTGCCTTCTGAGGAATGAATGAAGAAGCGAACGATATTTCTTCATTCCAAGGCAAGGCATTCTAACATCGATTGCCTTCTGAAGCGGTGCAAAATTTTTTGCTGGGTTATTTATTTTATCAATTGAGTTAAATTTTCAAATGGATAACAACCCTCCTCAAACATATTTTCGGCTGTAAGCCTTCTTAAAAATCTAAAGTTTGATACCCATATTGAAAGACTTCATTTATTTTATCAATCTAACTGAACTAAAATTTCCAAATAGATGGCAACCCTCCTCAAAAATATTTCTAACAGTCATATTTCCTAGAGCTCTTTAATTTGATACCTATATTGTAATAGTCATTCATTTTAACTTTAAATTGAGTTGAATTTTCAAACAGGTGAAAACCCTCCTCAAAAGTATTCCAGCAGACATCTTTCTTTACCCTATTTAATTTTATACCCACATTGCAATATTTCATTTATTTGATCAATTTAACAGTTAATATTTTCAAATAGGTGGCAGGCGTCCTCAAAAATATTTCCAGCAGTTATCTTTCTTAAACCTCTTTAATCTGATACCCGTATTGTAATATTTCATTTATTTTATCAATATAACTAGACTTAAAAATTTTCAAACAGGTGAGACCACTCTCCAAGTTTTTGTAATATAAATGATTCTGGTATTATACCGAACAATACAAAAATATATTATTCAGATCAGTTCAGCGGTTCTCAAGTTTTGATGACCGTGACAAACGAACACAACATTTTTATATATGTAGACATAGATTTCTAAATCAAGATTTCTCAAAAACCTTTAGTTTGGTACCGATATTGAAACATTTCATTTATTTTACCAATTCAATTGAGGTAAATTTTAAAACAGGTGGCAACCCTCCTCAAACATATTTTTACTGTAGGTCTTTTAAAAACTCTTTAGTTTGTTACCCACATTGCAATATTTCATTTGTTTAATCAATTTAACTGAGTTAAAATTTTCAAATAGGTGGCACCCCTCCTCAAGAATATTTTCGGCTGTAAGCCTTCTTAAAAATTTAAAGTTTGGTACCCAAATTACCGTATTTCATTTATTTTATCAAAATAACTGAGTTTAAATTTTCAAAGATGTGGCAATTTTACTCAATTTTATTTCCAGCAGTTATCTTTCTTAAACCTTTTAAATTTAATATCTATATTGTAATATATCATTTAACTTTTCAATTAAATTGCGCTAAATTTTTTAACAGGTGGCAACCCTTCTCAAAAATATTTCCAACAGTTATCTGTCTTAAACCTCTTTAATTTGATACCCATATTGTAATACTTCATTTAGTTTATCGATGTACCTTAGTTAAAATTTCAAACAGGTGGCAACCCTCTTCAAATATATTTTCGGCAGTAAGCCTTCTTAAAACCCTTTAGTTGGACACCCACATGGAGATATTTCACTTATTTTGTCAATTTGACTGAGTTAAAATTTTCCAATAGGTGGCAACCCGAGTCAAAAATATTTCCAGCAGTTATCTTTCTTAACCCTCTTTAATTTGGTACTCATATTGTAATAATTTATTTATTTTTATTTTCAAATAGGTGGCAACCCTCAAATTTTTTGCGATATCATTGGTTCTGGTATTATACCGAACAATTGAAAAAAAAAGTATTGAAATCGGTTCAGCCGTTCTCGAGTTTTGACGACCGTGACATACGAACATAACATTTTTATATATATGGAAGAAGACGATATACATAGATAGAAGAAGTCTAATGTGTGCTTTCGATTTTAATCTTTGACCACAACAAAAATTCCACATTGTACATTCGTGAATGAACTTTCAGTTTCTCGATTACTTTTACAATTCCTTTGAGTAATTGAAAAAACTGAAGTACTCTTGCAATTCCAGGTAATGGAATTGAAAAAAAAAATCAATTAAATTTTCAAAGGAATTGGAAAAAAGTTACATTACTAAATAGCACGTAATTTATTCCAATTACAATATCAAATTCCCTGCAATGGAATTAAAAAAAAAAA
>NW_016157240.1:156398-162258 GCF_001687245.7 Rhagoletis zephyria
CATTGTTGGGCGCACATTTTTTGCTGCACAGAGGCGGGTGCGTATCTTGGCTACAACAAGATAGTGGTCCGAGTCGATGTTTGGCCCTCGGAGTGTACGTACGTCCAAAACGCTTGAAGCATGCCTTCCGTCTATCACAACATGATCGATTTGGTTTCTCGTTTTTCGATCTGGAGACAGCCATGTAGCTTGGTGGATGTTCTTATGCTGGAACCTAGTACTACATATTACCATATTTCGGGCCCCGGCGAAGTCGATCAGCCTCAGTCCGTTATCGGACGTTTCGTCGTGGAGGCTGAATTTTCCGACAGTGGCGCCAAAGATCCTTTCTTGCCCACCTTGGCATTAAAATCGCCAAGCACGATTTTGACATCGTGTCGGGGGCAGCGCTCATATGTACGTTCCAAGCGCTCATAGAAGAGATCCTTGGACGCCTCATCCTTCTCTTCCGTCGGGGCATGGGCGCAGATGAGCGAGATGTTGAAGAATCTAGCTTTGATGCGGATTGTGGCTAGACGTTCGTCCACCGGGGTGAACGCCAGTACTCGGCGACGGAGTCTCTCTCCTACCACGAATCCAACACCGAATTTGCGCTCCTTTACGTGGCAACTGTAGTAGACGTCGCAAGGCTTCACGCTTACTTTACCTTGCCCCGTCCATCGCATTTCTTGGATGGCGGTGATGTCAGCCTTTGTCTTCCCGAGGACATCAACCAGCCGGGCAGAGGCACCTTCCCTATTAAGGGTTCGGATATTCCAGGTGCATACCCTTAAATCATAGTCCTTTATACGTTTGCCGTGGTCGTCATCAGAAAAAGGGGGTCTCATCCGAGGCTTGTTGGAATTTTTCATTGGGCGGGGTTTTAACGTGGCGGGACCCAAACCCAGCGCACGCGAAGTTTTACGCCTTCTCACTTTAGCTCGCTCCCAAACGGGTGTTTGGTTGCTACCCAGAGGATACGTGGATATAAATATCCGGACGTTGTGAGCTGCGATTTGAACCGTACGCACAAGAATCGCTTCTGGCCACTCCCAGGTGAATGGCAGTCAAAAGTTTTCCACTTCTGCGCACGGAACCATCCTCCAGTTTTCCACTTCTGCGCACGGAACCATCCTCCTTTTGCTAAGTATTTAATGGAAAAAAAAAATAAATACATAAATATTTCAAACTTTTGAAACTTAAATAAAAGCATTTTTCAATAAATGTTATTAAAAGTAAAATATATTCAGGTACAATAAGTATAATAGTTAAAAATAAAATAAGCATAATACAGTCGTGTCTGGATATAGTGAACTAATTTTTGCATGGCCTGTTCCCAGTATCCAGGTTGTTCACTATATTAAGGTTGACTTATTTTGTTCAAAAACTTGTTTTATTTGCTCAAAATTCATGTTTGTGTATGTAAGTGCAACAGATCTTTGGAATAAATGTATACGTAGGAAAATATAAATGGACATATGAATGTTTATTGAAAGAATTCGCGAATAGATGTTTGCTTCATGCATGAGGAAATTGACTTTTGGACCCTTTTTCACGTAGAGTTTTCAATACTATTATGCCAGCATAGTCAGTTTTTAATAGTTTCAGTGGCTTTTATAGGATTTCCGATCTGTCCTTCGCCTTGGTCATCATCACCAGCTTCTGCAGTATCCTCGGCATCTTTCTCTAAATCAATTCGTTCGCCGTCTTCGATTGTATTTTAATTTTAGATATCATTTTCAGTGTAGGTTTCCTAAAATAATTAAAGTACATAAAAGCGAAATGGACAGGTGAATGTCAATAGGGTCAATAGAATTACCTCCGGTATTACAACTTGCAAGAGACCCTGTATATCATCGATTTCTTTATATTTTTCTTGCAATATTTTTTGGCGAAGTAAGCTCAGAGGAACATCATCGTCTTCATCCTCGCTTTCATTTGGCTCTGTGACATTGAAACATTCTAATAAAGGCTTCCAACATTTCGCTGTTACACTTGCCTTCAGCTGATTCCAAGCAAGCATTAAAAATGATACAGCATCTTTAAAAGTTAAGGTTTTTTAAAATTGTGTGATGTCATCTTTTCCTACAGCTAATAACAGCAGATGTTTTTTTTTGTAGTGCAGCTTAGTTAAGCGAATCACATTTTGATCCACAGGCTGAATAAAAGGCGTTAAATTTGGAGGCATATAAACCACGAATATTGGGCCATAAGCAGTTTTAAGTTCATCTTCTGGCGGATGGCTAGGGGCGTTATCAAGCAATAGGATAGCTTTGGTTGGTAAACCCTTTTGTAGCTAAGAATTTTGAACCTAATAACAATTAAAAACGAAAAAATACTAGGTAAAACTGTTAGGAATTTTAAATGTATTACTCATGTATGTGAGGGACGAAGCAATGGTGAAACCATTCTATGAAGATGTCTGCAGTTACACCATAAATTTCCGATTTTTTCAACGATTTCAGATTTTTGCTCCAACGAAAGGAATTTCCTCGCAGACATGATAACACTTAAAAATGATTTAAATGCTAAATTTATTAGCACACATAAACTAAAAAAACACATAAAACAGCGCACATTCACTCACAAGCGGTTGGAACTCGACAAGAACCAAATAAACATTAGCATCAAATAGTAGCAGCTTTTCTAGTAATAAACATAAAGTGGTAAATTTCAGGGAATAACCGCTTTCATTTCCGGTTAAATTTGGTATTTTTTTGTCAATTTATGCTTGCCGTTGCTTTTAAATTTATTTAGAGTACTCTGTGTAAATATTTCGGTGTTCACTATATCGAGCTGTTCACTATAGCGGGCGTTCGCTATATAGAGACACGACTGTAGTTAAAAATAAAAGTTTTCATTAAATTAAATTCATTAAATTTACTTTTCAGTCCTCTCTTTAAAATTTTATTTAAGTAATAGAGTCAAACCACTTGAAGTGGGCCCAAAAATTTTTCGGTAAATCGCCGATTTAAATAATAATATGGGATCCGTCACGTACTTAATACTATGCATATTTTTTATATCCCGATTTCTGTTAGTTTTATTAACAATTGAAATTTATTGCAACATATAATTATAAAATCATTTTCCCATAAGCCATTGTAGATGTATGTATGTATGACATCAGTGTACTTATAGAAAAATTATTATGCTGTCTATCAGCTGTTTATTTACTATTTAATTGTTTAAACAATAATATTTTGCAATAGTTTTAGATTACGCTGAAAATATTTACCTTTAATAATCTGTAAAAAAATGTATTCGTATGCACAGACTAAAGGCTCGGTTATGCATACTTTGCACTGACGTATGTGCTTGTTCTTCTTTTACATTAGTAATATATGTACGTATGTGTGAAAGTATTCTATCTTTTATAGACTAATAAAAGACTTAACTTAAAACTTAAATATTTTATTACATACATACTAGGGCAGGTAAATTTTTTTATTATGCGCGTATAGCATAGGTGGATTCTACGTGTAATTCTAAGCAAATTTGCTGAAGAAACCTAAAATCAATTTGAAGTTTGTCAGATTGCGAGAATAGGTTTAGAAAAAAATGTCAAAATTTTCACTGTTGGGCCCTCCGGTGGAAGTCTTAAGAAAAAGATAAGTGCAGAAATGGACTCCTCATACCAAAAAAACCCCTTACAGCAAATTTTTATACAAAATTAGGCACTATTTTACAACAGTACAGCAAAATGCTTAGAAACCTATTTTCGCAATTTGGCAAACTCCAAATTGATTTTAGACCCATGGTTTCCTCGGCAAATTTTCTTAGAATAACACATTGAATCCTACTGTGCTAAACGCGCATAGTCGAAAAAATCTCCCATACAAATTGACCCCTCCTAATTAATGCATTAATGCATACATAAATATCTGTGGACTTTTGAAAAAACAAATTATAAGAAATTTGTAATTTTTATTTAACTTCTATTGAGATATCTTCTTGAATACTCAAATTAATGCCAAAACATAAAAATATCACTCAATAACTCAATGAATTACTGCTTTGAAGAGAAATTTACCTCATTCGAGAGAAGTTGTTTTTTCAAAAGTCCACAGATATGTATATGTAAATCGACCATATTGTTTTGGAATCTACCACAATTTTTAAGGCTTGTCTACCACTAAAAAAATTTTACAGTCCGCACACTGCATGTGATGTATTGGTGTCGATGGCATCATTTTTATTTTCATCGCTCCGAGCTTTAAAGTAATGCGAAAATATTCGTCACTCGCATTTTTAAAACACAAAACTTGAAAAAAATCGGCAAAGCTTTTTACGCCAAACTGCAAATTCAGAAACTGACAAAAAAGAAAAGGCCGAATCTAGAAAAATCGATGATTAACAAACAAGCAAGCAAGAAGCTCAAGAAGTGTTCCACCGTCTCATCCTCTTCAAAGCAGGGTGGCCAAATCGAGTTGTCATTTACGCCTATCACAGTCAAGTGTTTGTGCCACATTGAAGTGACCAGTCAGCAGTCCCGTCTTCTCAGTGAGAGGAAAAAACTAGATAGACCCTCCTCGATTGAAGACAACATGAGTTTTGCCCACCTGCATCCACTCGATGGCTCCCAGTCATTTATCCACTCAGTTTCTGATGGTGGCTTCGATGGTCGAAGTGGGGAGTGCTATAATTGGTTGCGGATGGAGGAATGCCTGGTCTAAGCCAGTTGTGGCCAAAGGGTCAGATATCTTATTTCCAGGCCCGGCACCCAGAGTAAAGCAAGCTCGTTATCTTTATATATAGATTGGCGCTTACACATATGTTGGCGTTTGGCCGAGCTTCTCCCCCGATTTGTGGCGTGCGTCTTGATGTTGTCACACAAACTGGAGGGACCTACAGTTTTACGCCGACTCCGAACGGCGATTGTATTTTTATGAGAAGCTGTTTTTCATGGCAGAAATACACTCGGAGGTTTGCCGTTGCCTGCCGAGGGGCGACCGCTGTTATGAAAAATCCTTTTTTCTAAATTTTTTTGCGATGTTGCTTTGACCAGGGTTTGAACCCAGGGGCTGCGGAGTGGAAGCGCGCACTGCTTACCACTACACCAAAGCCAACATAATTTTGTCGAGACTTGCATTGCTGAATTAGTTTGGAAGGACTTAGATAGAGGGCTGGCCAATGCCTTAACTGCAGCTTGGCTGTACCTGTAGACACGTAAACTCCTTCCAGCAACAAAGGTAATGGCGGCGTTCTATCCTGTAGCATTGAAAAGACACAAGTACTCAAATATCTGCCGCCGGAATTTCCGCATCGCCTCACTCAGTGTTATACCAATATCCGCTTCTTTTTAGTCTGCAGGTGGCCTTTAACCTTAGAATACTAACCTTATTTTTTATTCCTTTAATACTAACGTTCGCATGTGAGGCTACTTTGAAAAAAGTATAAATTTTGTCTTTTAAAAACCTAAAATTTATTAAAAAATGGACTTAAACATCTTTCAAATATTTCTAAATTAAAAAATAAAATAATTTAATTGTTTTTTGTTATTTTTTGGCCATTTAACAATTATATTCAACAATTTTATAATGAGCTCGAGGCCATTTTTAAATGAAAAATTTATTGTGGAATAAATTTTTCATTTAAAAATGGCCTCGAGCTCATTATAAAATTGTTGAATATAATTGTTAAATGGCCAAAAAATAACAAAAAACAAATAACTTAAGGACGAGCACACCTAAAGTTAAGCATTCTAAAAATAGAATTATTAGCACAAACCAACAAAACCAACAACCACATGATCAAGTGAATTGCAGCGGAATAGCTGCGCTTGATTGTGTTGGCATAACAAAAATGAAAAAATAGTGGAAATAAGCAAACGATAATTTACAAGACGTCTTAGCGCGGTGCATGGGCAACTGGCTGAGTC
>NW_016157240.1:162283-172676 GCF_001687245.7 Rhagoletis zephyria
AACTGGCTGAGTCAGTGGGATCGTCGGTTCGAATCCTACTGAAAAGAAGTCTGATGAGGAAATGTGGTGATTTCCGAAATAGCTATCACTTCTACCATTTTTAAATGTGAAATGCTTTTCCACAATAAATTTTTCATTTAAAAATGGCCTCGAGCTCATTATAAAATTGTTGAATATAAAATAATTTAATAATTTTTTTAATATTAATAAAAATATTTCGTATTGAAATTCAACACATATTTTATCATCTTTTTGAGAGGCGTAATTAAAAAAAAAAATATATATCTTTTAAGACGAACGAACTCAAACATTCCATAAATTTTCTTAAAGGTATTCGTATTTACTTTTGCACTTAAAAGAAATTCATTGTTTATCTTTTCTATTGTGACTTGTACCTACACATGAAATCGACTTTTTTGTATCACATTGAGCCTTATGAATAAAAAAAACTAAGTAATTTATTTTTCTTAAAATTTCAGGCCTTTTACGTAAACTTATTTGAATAACGCAAGCAAAAGGTTTGAAATCTCAAGAAAAGCAACTGCTTAGTTTATTTATTATTAAGGCCCTTTCACTGAAATCTTCTTCCAAATTGTCCTCACTACCGCTTCCATTCAACGATATTTCTTCCAACCATTTTAGAACTGGTTCTCTAAAAGTAAAAAAAAGGCCACTGTACAATGTGTGTCCGCTATCAACCTCGTACAACGCTAAACTGAGTTGGCGTGAACGCTTACTTTGATCATAAAAAGCGTTCCTGAAATATCGCGAGAAAACCGAATTCGTTCTGCCTCACAGGCCACCGTTAGTGTTCTAGGGTTAAGGCTTCCCCACCCATGGATGACATAAAGTGACGGTAAGTTCACCAGTGTGTCAAGAGCACTATACACCACTCAACAAAATTAAAGTTAAATAAATTGGCTATCAAGCAACCATTTTGGTTCTTTACTATCGAAACCAGATAAATTTTCGTGGACCCCCCTATTTTTTTCACGCCGACCCTTGCCGAGTCTCCCGTGGACCCCTAGGGGTGCACCTGTACCACTTTAAGAATCACTGATCTAAATTGACATTTATCTAAATTTAAACGCTTGTATACAAAAAACTATTTCTTTAATCATCACTTATGTATATACAGGGCCGAAGAAAATAAGCACGAAAAAATCCAGTTTAAGCGCTTAGATAAGCACTAAAACACTGGTAAATATGCTCGCAAAAAACAAAAATTAAATACAGTTTAATGTTCTGTTTTTTATTCAGTTTATTTCAAGGATTGGAAAATTCCATAACACAAGTGTTGCTTGATACTTTCAAATTATTGAGATCTGCGCTGGTCGTTTTAATTTTTATATATCGAGCCCTAACCGCCAAAATAACGTGAGCGACATTTCAAAATTTTCTTTTTGATGCAGAAGTGCTTCTAGATGCTCTAGGAACATTTCTGCATCAAACAGAAAATTTTGAAAAAAATGTCGCTTACGTTATTTTGGCGGTTAAGGCTCGATATATAACTTTGTTCACATAACAGTTGTTTGTAAGAGACAAAACGAATCGAGATAGATGTAGACAAATGTAAATATAAATGATCAGAATGAAAAGAGAAATCGATTAAGCGGTGATTGTCTGTCCGTCCGTCCGTCCGTCCATCCGTCCGTCTGTGCACACAATAACTCGAGTAAAAATTGCGGTATCTTAACCAAACTTGGTACGTGTTCTTCTT
The DNA here is from genome assembly GCF_001687245.7 of Rhagoletis zephyria. Taxonomy (NCBI): domain Eukaryota; kingdom Metazoa; phylum Arthropoda; class Insecta; order Diptera; family Tephritidae; genus Rhagoletis; species Rhagoletis zephyria. Next base: position 164,004 of record NW_016157240.1, read on the forward strand.
TCGGGACGGATGGTATTAAAAATGGGCAAAATCGAACAATAGCCACGCCTACCTCCCATATAACGGTAGTTTTCAGAAATATGAAAACTGCGATATTTTAGTAATTACTGAAGATTATTCACTCAAATTTGATATTTACAATAATTTTTAGACGAAAAACAAGAATATTATCCATTTTTGGATAATGCGCGTAGCCACGCTCACTAATGGTTACATGTGTATATCTTGGTAGACGCTCCACCAATTTTTCCCAAACTTGGCACAGTTATTGGCCTTGGTACAACATACCAAATGGCTGAAAATTTTTAAAATCGGACAATAACCAAGTTTACGAAATACGTTTATGATAAAATTTTTGGAAATTGGGCGTAGCACCACATTGTGCTTGACCCATAAAAGCAAAACGATGAAAATTGTTGCAATCGGACTATTATTATTATTATTATGTAAGTCTTTGTTATAATTAAAACTATAACAAAGTAAAAAGAAGCACTAGCTGCCAGGGCTATCGCCTTACTTGTCAATAATATATATATGTCAATTTGAAATAATAATATTAATATTTTTTTAAATTAAATTGCTGATACCAATTCTATTCAAAAATAAAAATTATAAATTAACATTGTTTTCGGTTGGGGATTTAAGAACATTTTGAATACTTGTGTTTTTAAATATTGCTGAACGGTGTTGGGTTAGGTTTGGGAACTCGGAAATTATATGTGGGATTGTTAGTTGGGAGATAATGCAAAATCAACAAGTGGGTGGCTGCGTTCTTAGTAGTAGATGTTGGTGAGCATGTTTTGTGTGCCCTAAACGAAACCGTGTAAAGCACATGTTCCTTCGGGTTGTTGTGGTGGGTAGCTGTACGGCAGTCCTGTTGGGGTTGACGATTTTGTATGGAAGTTTCCTCTCCGTGCCGCCGTGATCACTTTTTTCTGCTATATTAAGCACTTTATATATATTTTAACTTAGTTTTTATATTAAAAATACCTTTACAAACTTCGTTTCCTTGCTAGCGTCCATTTTTATTTACTTTTACATTTGGCATTTCTCCTCTTCTTCGCAAAAATAATCGACAAAACTAAGTTGGACACCGAAAAGTTACACTGGTCTACAAGGGTTTTGCGAATAAGACGGGACCTGGTGTTTCCGAACGGATTTTTCGTGCTGAACACGAATCTGGGGTCCAAAACTTCCCATCACGTCACGTTTTCGAGAAAAAAGGGGTTGAAACCCCTAAAAACAGCGTTTTTGGCCATTTTTGAAAAATTGTAGAGCTGAACCCTGACGTGCTACAAACTTTGTATATGTCAGAAATTAAAGGCTAAATCGTGCCCTTTCGAATGAGCCCTATGCCGAATTAATCGCATGCACCCTTAGATCAGGGGGTGTATTTGTGTCTAGGAGTCCAATTTTTATATCCACCATATTCGACCCGTCATCTTAAATTTTTAAAATCTAACTGCAGATTCGTAATCAGCGACTTTTAATATAGTTAAAACCTTGGCATTATTAATTTTCTATGATCGTTTAAGATTAAATTCTTTCTGTGATCAATTTTTCCTGCACCCCTAAACACAAATACACCCCCTGCTTTAAGGGTGCACGCGATCAATTCGGCATAGGGCTCATTCGAAAGGGCACGGTTTAGCCTTTAATTTCTGATATATGCAAAATTTGTACCACGTCAGGGTTCAGCTCTATAATTTTTCGAAAATGGCCAAAAACGCTGTTTTTAGGGGTTTCAACCCCTTTTTTCTCGAAAACGTGACGTGATGGGACATTTTTGACCCCGGATTCGTGTTCAGCACGAAAAATCCGTTCAGAAACACCAGGTCCCGTCTTATTCGCAGAAAAAAAGTTGAAATTTGTAGACCAGTGTTATCGGTTAAATCTGAGATTATTTTCTAATTACAGATTACCAAGGAACGAATTTGTATGGCTTTTTATAATTACAGATTAGGGAGTTAAGCTCGAAAATGAGGTTAATCTACTTATATGTAAACCTAAGTATTACATATATGCTATTAACAATGCAAACAAATATCTAACTTTGTTTTTACAAAAAACATTTTTTTCTTATATATCGACAAGTGTTTTTTTGTCCTTCTTACTTCAAAATTCAATACCGACGATCTAATTGACCAATTTTGACAATTCAACCGCCATTTTCATTGTTATTAAAAACTCTTCAATAACATAAGTTTCATTTATTTAAAAATATTTTTTAAGGGTAAATTTTTATAAAATTGTTGGTGAAAATATAAACACCACCACTTTTTCACACAAAAAAACCCACATATAAAAAATTTTACTCTAATATATTCTGTTGAGAAAAAAAATGGATCGCAACGTGGAAAACCGTTATTTTTAGTTGAAGGCTGTCGCGCAATGCAACGAGCGCGTTCGGACTTATTATGTCAAGTGCGTCTGAAACCAGCGTGCCCTCACCGGTTTATTTGTTTTTATGTGACAGAGTCAAAAACAAACACGAGGTAGATTTAAGTAAACAAGTAATTTTTAAGCAAAAAACAAAACCGACATCAATTCTTAAATAAAAATTTAAGATAATCGTTAATATCTTCATGATGCAATGATCAGATTTAAACCAAATTAGTATGGGAACACCTGTCAGGTAACAGAATTTCTTAAAAAAACGAATTATAGAAATCGGTTAACGTGGTACAAAGCTTGTTTGCATTGAATAGCTATGAAAAACTACCAATGCTGATTGGAAATAAAATATCACATAACTGAAGTGGCCCGTTCCAGAAATTCTGACTCATATGTGACTTTTGATTAGCTTGAATAGCTAGATTCTCGAGGAAAATCTTATTTATGTAAACTAGTGTATTTACATATGTACATATTTACATATATAAAATGAAACTAAGATTATACAATCACAACCCCTATGGCATGCTGTTGAGTCAGTGGAGCTTTCAATTGTGCTTTATACGAGCATACACATACTAACATATGTTTTTTATTATTTCACCGATCACTCTCTGTATATTGCATCGATAAATTTGCCAAACAGTATTAATCAAAGGGAAGCGAAAGGTTTCAAGAACACTTGACTCTCATTCTGAAAAGAAACGCAAAAGCTGATGGATCACTTCGGTTGACGGATGCGCTTGATAATTAGTTTTTTATTAAAACCGTTATTTTTTGGTGTGCTGAGCGGTAGTGAAACAATACCAGTAAAAATCGGATATCTACAATTGAAGAAACGACACGTAGAATGGAGTTGACAAATGTGAAAATTGATGGTGATCTTGTAAGGAACATAAATCGTTCATTGTAGTATATGTGCACATATATATTACTACATATGCTCATCCATAGATATGTATGTACATTAGGGCCCTCCAAAAATGCATGTGAAAAAGTAAAGTCGGAATTTTCATGCTCTCACCCCCTAGGATTGTTCTATACCGAAAAAATATATCGCTAATTTTTTATTTTGAAATCAAAAAATATTTAGAGGTCGCTCGAAGCGCCCAAAGTTTTCCATGTATTTTATATGGGAGAAAAAACAACTTTTCGTAGAAATGGTATAGAATTCTTAAGAATCTATATTTTTCTATCGGAAAACTCTGTTTATCTGCAGGAGATTCCCAATAATAATACCCAATTGTTTATTTAACCATTTTTTCATTAATTTATAGGTCCGGAAAAAACCCACGAAAACCCCGAAAAATGCAATGGGGGGACCAATAAAATATCGTTAGTATTAAAAAATGGTTAAATAAACAATTGGGTATTATTATTCAAAAGTCGCCTAAAGAGAACCAGAGTCTTCCGATTGAAAAATATTGATTTTCAAGAATTCTATACCATTTCTACGAAAAGTGGTGTTTCCCCATATAAAAATACATGGAAAACTTTGAGCGCTTTGAGAGACCTCTAATAGGGGTATAATTTTTCGATATAGAACAATCCTAGGGGGTGGGAGCATTACAATTCCGACTTTATGTTTTTGGACCCCCCTAATGTACATATATATATGGTTCCTACGTACATATAAGTATGGATGTATATATGGTTAAATGTTTGTATGTACATATATATATATGCGCGTGTAAATGTGTTATAAAGCAATGTAATAAAGTTATAAAAGAATTAAATTGCTGATAAAATTTAAGTTAACATTGAAACACTTTCGGTTTTGCATTGAATGAATTGTGCCCAATCTCTGTCTTAAATAAAAACGTGTTTACATAACAAGTTTAAAATGTTACTATTTGCGTAAACAAATATTGCTTCCACGTGCTCAAATCTAGGAAGTGTTTGCATTTGGTTCTTTTTTGACCAATGTATGTATGTATGAACTATGGGATCCCGGCTGTACAAGATTTTGTTTAATTATAACGTCAAACTTCTATTAAGAATATACCTTTCTCTCGTGGTCATCAACAGTTTAGCAGAAAGGTCATTTTCTAAACTGAAGCTGAATTTCAAAAAATCAACGCCGCTTTTAGCAACTTCAAACTTGCACTTTGTGTACTAAAATTGAATGGGCTGTATACTTAGAATTTTTCTGAAAAAATCTGGTGGACATTACTCGTCCACGTCTTCAACAAAGTTGCAAACTTTGTGTGCAAATTTATTGAGTTTTTGTTAGTTTTTCACAAAGTTAAGAGATTTTATTTTTATGTTTTGCTGTTGTTTATTTAACCAGTTTTTCATCGCAACAATAATTTATAAGTCCGCCAAAAACCCACAAAAACCCCGAAAAATGCAATGGGTGGACCAATAAAATATCTTTAGTATTAAAAAATAGTTAAATAAACAATTGAGTATTATTATTGAAAGTCTCCTGAAGAGAACCAGAGGTTTCTGATCGAAAAATATTGATTTTCAAGAATTCTATACCATTTCTACGAATAATTTTATTTTTTACCATATAGAAATACATGGAAAACTTTGAGCGCTTTTGAGCGACCTCCAAACATTTTATGATTTCAAAATAAAGAAATAGGGGTATACTTTTTCTCGATATAGAATAGTCCCACGGGGTGAGAGCATTACAATTCCAACTTTACTGTTTTTGGACCACCCTATGTACATTAGGGTACATATGTGAAAAATTAAAAATGTTTTTTTTTCATTCCATTCTCATTCTACTATGCAAAACAAAAAAAATATGACGTGGTTTAAAATGTACAATGCATGTATTTTTAGATTATATAGAAAAACTTATCGTTATTTTAACCTGTAAAGTTAGGTTATGTTTACAACTTTAAAAAACTAAAATCTGAAGGAGACCCGCTTTCACCGTTTGCGTTAATACTCCCAGGGGGCCTGCACCACGGAAAGAGCCTAGGAACCCATATATCCAAAATATGGCACTGCATACCAAGCTTACTGCCGTCCCAAACAACTGTCAAAAATTCTCATGCTCGTTACAATTTGTAAGGAATAAGACTTTGATGCAATATCATATTGGAAAACCGTATTCATGGGCTTGGTTAGCCAATGGCGCGATATTGTAATTGCAAACTTACGGAACTTCTCGTAGGCGTAAATCGCGTTCTTGTCGCAATCATTCAGTAGCTGCGTGGCCTTTTCATTCTTCCTGAGTTCAACCAGCACGAATCGCCTATAGCGACTGTATTAGCCAATGTTTGATATTCTGATCGGCGGCATAATTTAAATAAATAAATAAACATAAATTTAGATTAACCGCTCGAGCTGTTTAAGCCAAACATAATTTATGTGATCTAAATTTAAACTTGCACTGAAGAACTAGCCCTAAAAGTGCAACATCAAAGAATTCGCGTTACCGTATTATTTGGCGTATTTTTTTATCAAATTACTTATTTAATTTTTCCACAAACAAATAATTTCTTCATATCTATAAACCGTAAATGGTACCGCAAAGAATTTGCAAGGTAAAAAAAAATAACAACAGAAAAACAGCTCAAAGTGGACCATCCATTATGAAGTTATACGCGGTCTGACGTAAGAAACTTTGGTATATATGTATGTACATACATACAAATATTTATTTTAATAAAAATCAGAGGTTGTATTCGATGTAAATAAGCTGGTTTCAAATAAATAATTAAAGCAAATACTACCACGCACTATTATGCACTATGTGGAACTTCGCTACTTTTTGAAAGTGATTGAATTCTTCCCCTTTTCCCCTTTTCCAAAAAACATCCCTGTGGGTGGGAGTGCCAAATTTTAGAAAAAAGCTACTTAGGGCGTGTGTGAATCGGTAACAAAGTTCTATGGGGAAAGCTGTTGAATAATATTTTTAATATGGTGAGACAGTTTTGCCAATCTGCTGTGTGAAATGAAATATTTTTTGACAGCAGTAAATTTTGGATAACCGCAGATTTATTTGGAATAAAATATTACAAATTGAAGTGAAATGAATTTTTTAAGAAAGCATCTACCATAGTTGATTGCAATTCATCTATTTACGCTTTTATTTAACGAAAAATTACACACATAAACAATCTTTGCGATTGTCAAAATTTTCTATGCATTTGTCAAATATTATTTACCTCATAGTTGTCAAAAATTTACTCGACGCGAACTTTGTTACCGATTCACACACGCTCTTACAAAACCTTTTATAATTGAATGATTAGTTTTCCTTTGAAATTTTCGTAAACTGCTCAAGTAGCACTGTCACCTGAATAAATTATGGCTTTGGAAATTTAAATATTTTTTTTTAAAGGAATTTTTTATTTAAATTTACTTATTTCATCGTATAAGCACAGCTGTTAATAAGTGTGTATTGATTTAAAACAACTTAAAGTACCTTATCGCAAAATACTTGGCATTATCTGCAGTGTTACATGAAATATTATTATACATACCTGGCCTTTTAAGAAATTTAGATATTAAGATGTTGCTTTAATTTGGTGGAAATATGAACAATTGAATGGTTAAAAAGTAGCTTACCGTCAATGAAAGTACCATGGAAGCATAAACTTATTTGTTATAACTACGGTGACCATATTTATGGCAGCCGAATACGGGACATGAAATAATTTTCCAAATTTTTTCCACAAAACCTTTTCCAATGACCCTAGATTTATTAGCCCTGAAACAGCGTCTCTAGTTGGCGTATAGTTTTCAAACTTTTGTGAGAGCAGAACATATATACATACATACTAGGAATGTTAATCCCGGGATACCGGACTTTTTAAGGTCTCGAAAGCCCTTAACATATAATTTTTTCCAAAAAAAAAAGATTGCGAAATTTCAAGGATAACATTTTAAAATGACACTTTCAATATTTACCAGCCCTTCTGCACCAGAAACTTGAATCTGTTTAAATTCTACAGGAATTCCTCATTAATTTTATACCCATACTTCTTCTCTAAGCACATTTATATGAATTGTTTAAATCATTTTTGAATTACTGACGTCAAAGTGAAAAACTAAAAACGCAATTTTACTATATTTGGCCCAGGGCTTCGCGAATATATTGATATTTGTGCTTAAAATTTACTATCGCGCGGTGTTATATGTATAATGAGATAGACATTTATAAAAAAATATTAACTATTAAATAAAAAACGAAATATAGCCAATACTGGTTAAGAAAAAGAGTTTCTATTATTGCCATCAGTGTAAATTACAAATCCCGAAAATCCCGGGATTAATTGCAAACAATTGAAATTTCGCAATACTTTTTTTTTTTTTAATTATATGTAAAGGGCTTATATAAACTCTATAACATCCTCGAATTTCGTTCTTCTAACTTTGTCATCCAACTTGTGAATCCAAAAAATTTAAATTTTTTAAATTATAAAGAAATTTCCTATTGCATTCGTTACCCATATTTTTATTTTACTTTGCACTGAATTTTTGAAAACATTTTTGGAATTAATCATATTTCTGAAATTACAAAGACCTTCAAAACAAATCGTGCGGTCAGAGAAAAAATGAGAATGCCACATTAAGTAAAAAAGTAGGTTTCAAACCCATTTATTTATTACTAGCTGGCCACGTATGTGCGAGGCTTCGCACGAGCTGAATGTATGCATATGTATGTACATTTACGCATTTGGAGAAAGAAATAATATGTCATCATGTAATTCGTTTGTTATATACTTAAAAAATCTCGTCTAAATCCGTTCAGTAGCGTGGTCAAAATATCTCGACTTTCCTTTATACTATTTATAGAAGATAGCAAATTTTAAATAGGTAGCAACCCTACTCAAAAAATTACGGTTTTTATACATGCGAAGGCTAAGCACTTTCATTTGGTATATCTTTTTCTGTATCCAACCAACGGTGAAGATCTTGTAGTTTCTGAAAAGGTGGAAACCCTTCTCAGAAATATAATAGATTATTACCCATCTAGAGGGAAAGTCTTTTCATTTGACAGCGACGGTGCAGAACTCACGCCTACGATTATTAGGATTGAAAATGGTAATTTTGTTAACAGGAAGCAACCCTATTCAAAAAATAAGATATCAGTGCTCTTCTAGAGGCCAATGGCTTTCATTTGTCACCTCATTTTCTTAATTCAACGAACAGTGCGGATCTTATAGTTTTTTAGACAAGTGGCAACCCTATTAAAATTCTAAATAAAAAAGGTGGCTCTCCTGTCGATACAGAGTATATTAGAGCAAATTCCGTCGAAATCCGTTTTCGAGATTACCGCATACAAAGAATCTCGACTTTCCTTTATACTATGTA